>NC_081439.1:14010241-14093864 GCF_949786415.1 Peromyscus eremicus | reverse complement strand
CTTCTCCCTTATAATCCTCTCCCTTCTCATTCCCCCTCTCTTCTCATCACCCTCCCTTCTCATTCCCCCTCCCTTCTCATTCCCCCTCCATTCTCTTTCCCCCTCCCTTCTCTTTCCCCTCCCTTCTCATCCCCCTCCCTTCTCTTTCCCCTCCCTTCTAATCCCCCTCCCTTCTCAATCCCCCTCCCTTCTCTTTCCACCTTCCTTCTCATTTATTTTGCCTTCTTTTTCCCCCTTCCTTCTCATTCCTCTTCCCTTGTCATCGCCCCTCCCAGGTCATTCCCCCTCCCTTCTCTTTCCTCCTCCCTTATCATAACCCCTCCCTTCTCATAACCCCTCCCTTCTTATCTCCCTCCCTTCTCATCCCCCTCCATTCTCATTACCCCTACCTTCTCTTTCCCCCTCCCTTCTCATCCCCCTCCCTGCTCTTTTGCCTCCCTTCTCATCCTCCCTCCCTTCTCATCCCTCCTCCGTGCTCATCCCTCCTCCCTTCTCTTTCCCCCTTTTTTCTCATAACTCCTCCCTTCTCTTTCCCCCTCCCTTCTTATGTTTCCTCCCTTTTCATTCCCTCTCCCTTCTCTTTCCCCCTCCCTTCTCATCTCCCTTCCTTCTCATTCCCCTCCCTTCTCATAACCCCTCCCTTCTTTTTCCTTCTCCCTTCTCATCCCCCTCCCTTCTCATTCCCCTCCCTTGTCTTTCCCCCTCCCTTCTCATCTCCCTTCCTTCTCTTTCCTTCTCCCTTTTCATTACCCCTCCCTTCTAATCCCCCTCCCTTCTCAATCCCCCTCCCTTCTCTTTTCACCTTCCTTCTCATTCCCCTTCCCTTCTTTTTCCCCCTTCCTTCTCATTCCTCTTCCCTTGTCATAGCCCCTCCCAGCTCATTCCCCCTCCCTTCTCTTTCCTCCTCCCTTCTCATCCCCCTCCCTTCTAATAACCCCTCCCTTCTCATCCTCCTCCCTTCTCTTTCCCCCTCCTTTCTCATAACCCCTCAATTCTCTTTCCCCCTCCCTTCTTATGTTTCCTCTTTTTTCATCCCCCCTCCCTTCTCATTCCCCCTCCCTTCTGATCACCCTCCATTCTCTTTCCTTCTCCCTTCCTATGTCCTCTCCCTTTTCATACCCCCTCCCTTCCTATTCCCCATCCCCTTCCCCCCCCCCCCCCCCCCCCCCCCCCCCCCCCCCCCCCCCCCCCCCCCCCCCCCCCCCCCCCCCCCCCCCCCCCCCCCCCCCCCCCCCCCCCCCCCCCCCCCCCCCCCCCCCCCCCCCCCCCCCCCCCCCCCCCCCCCCCCCCCCCCCCCCCCCCCCCCCCCCCCCCCCCCCCCCCCCCCCCCCCCCCCCCCCCCCCCACACCCCCCCCCACCCCCCCCCCCCCCCCCCCCCCCCCCCCCCCCCCCCCCCCCCCCCCCCCCCCCCCCCCCCCACCCCCCCCCCCCCCCCCCCACCCCCCCCCCCCCCACCCCCCCTCCCCCTCCCCCCCCCCCCCCCCCCCCCCTCCCCCCCCCCCCCCCCCCCCCCCCCCCCCCCCCCCCCCCCCCCCCCCCCCCCCCCCCCCCCCTCCTTTCTAATCACCCCTCCCTTCTTAACCCCCCTCCCTTCTCCTTCCCTCCCCCTCCTTTCTCATAACTCCTCCCTTCTGTTTCAGCCTCGTTTCTATCCCCCTCCCTTCTCATTCCACCTCCCTTCTCATCCCCTTCCCTTCTCTTTCCCTTTCCCTTCTTATGTCCCCTCCCTTCTCATTCCCCTCCCTTCTCTTTCCCACTCCCTTCTCATCCCCTCCTGCTGTGGGATGGTCTGTATGTCAAATGTGTTGTTGATTGGTCAGTAAATAAATCACTGATTGGCCATTGGCTAGGCAGTAAGTATAGGCGGGACAAGGAGAAGAATTCTGGGAAGTGGAAGGCTGAGTCAGGGAGACACTGCCAGCCGCCACCATGACAAGCCGCGTGGGAAGGTCCCGGTAAGCCACGAGCCATGTGGCAAAGTAAAGATTAATAGAAATGGGCCTAAATATAAGAGTAAGAGCTAGACAATAACAGGCCTGAGCTAATGGCCAAGCAGTTTAAATAATGTAAGAGTCTGTGTGTTTATTTTATAAGTGGGCTCTGGGACTGGCGGGACTTGGTGGCGGGAGCTGGAGAGAAATTCTCCAGCAACACCCTCCCTTCTCTTTCCCCCTCTCTTCTCATCACCCTCCCTTCTCATTCCCCCTCCCTTCTCTTTCCCACTCCCTTCTCATCCTCCTCCCTTCTCTTTCCCCCTCCTTTCTCATAACCCCTCCATTCTCTTTCCCCCTCCCTTTTCTTTTCCCCTCCCTTCTCTTTCCCCCTTTCTTCTCATTTCCCCTCCCTTCCCTTTCCCCTCCCTTCTCTTTCCCCCTCCCTTCTCATCACCCTCTCTTCTCATTCCCCCTCCATTCTCATTACCCCTCCCTTCTAATCCCCCTCCCTTCTCATTCCTCCTCCTTTCTCATTCCCTTTCCCTTCTCTTTCCCCCTCTCTTCTTATCTGCCCTCCCTTCCCTTCCCCCTCCCTTCTCTTTCCCTCTCCCTTCTCATAACCCCCTCCCTTCTCTTTCCCCCTCCCTTCTCATCCACCCTTTCTTCTCATCCCCCTCCCTTCTCTTTCCCCCTCCCTTCTCATTCCCCCTTCCTTCTCATTCACCCTTTCTTCTCATGCCCCTCCCTTCTCTTTCCCCCTCCCTTCTCATTCCCCTCCCTTCTCATCCCCCTCCCTTCTCTTTCCCTCTCCCTTCTTATGTCCCCTGCCTTCTCATCCCCCCTCCCTTCTCTTTTCCTTTTCCTTCTCATTCCCCTCTCTTCTAATCCCCCTCCCTTCTCATTCCCCCTCCCTTCTCTTTCCCTCTCCCTTCTCATTCTCCCTCCCTTCTCTTTCCCCCTCCCTTCTCATCCCCCCTCCCTTCTCATAACCCCTCCCTTCTCATAACCCTCCCTCCTCATTCCCCACCCTTCTCATCCCTCCTCCCTTGTCTTCCCCCCCTTCTTCTCATTCCCCCTCCCTTCTCTTTCCCCCTCCCTTCTCATTCCTCCTCCCTTCTTATCCCCCTCCCTTCTCATTACCCCTCCCATCTAATCCCCCTCCCTTCTCATTCCCCCTCCCTTCTCATCTCTCTCCCTTCTCATAACCCCTCCCTTCTCATAACCCCTCCCTTCTCATTCCTTCTCCCTTCTGATCACCCTGCCTTCTCTTTCCCCCTCCCTTCCTATGTCCTCTCCCTTCTCATTCCCCCTCCCTTCTCATTCCCCTTCCCTTCTCTTTCCCCCTCCCTTCTCATTCCCCCTTCCTTCTCATCCACCCTTTCTTCTCATGCCCCTCCCTTCTCTTTCCCCCTCCCTTCTCGATTCCCCCTCCCTTCTCTTTCCCCCTCCCTTCTCATCCCCCCTCCCTTCTCATCCTTCCTCCCTTCTCTTTCCCCCTCCTTTCTCCTAACCCCTCCCTTCTGTTTGCCCCTCCCTCTCTATCCCCCTCCCTTCTCTTTCCCCCTCCCTTCTCTTCCACCCTTTCTTCTCATCCCCCTCCCTTCTCTTTCCCCTTCCCTTCTCATTCCCCTCCCTTCTCATCCCCCCTCCCTTCTCTTTCCCTCTCCCTTCTTATGTCCCCTCCCTTCTCATCCCCCCTCCCTTCTCTTTTCTCCTCCCTTCTCATTCCCCCTCCCTTCTCATCCCCCTCTTTTCTCATTGCCCATCCATTCTAATCCCCCTCCCTTCTCATTTTCCCTTTCTTCTCATAACCCCTCCCTTCTCTTTCCCCCTCCCTTCTCATTCCCCCTCCCTTCTCTTTCCCCCTCCCTTCTCATTCTTCTTCCCTTATCATCGCCCCTCCCAGGTCATTTCCATTCTCTTCTCTTTCCCCCTCCCTTCTCATTCCCCCTCCCTTCTCATCCCCCTCCCTTCTCATTAACCCTCCCTTCTAATCCCCCTCCCTTCTCATTCCCACTCCCTTCTCATTCCCCCTCCCTTCTCTTTCCCCCTCCCTTTTCATTCCCCCTCCCTTCTCTTTCCCCCTCCCTTCTCATTCCTCTTCCCTTATCATAGCCCCTCCCAGCTCATTCCCATTCCCTTCTCTTTCCCCCTCCCTTCTCATCCTCCTCCCTTCTCATAACCCCTCCTTTCTCATAACCCCTCTCTTCTCATTTCCCTCCTTTCTCATCCCCCTCCCTTCTCATCTTCCTCCCTTCTCTTTCCTCCTCCCTTCTCATCCCCCTACCCTTTTCATCCCTCCTCCCTTCTCTTTCCTCCTCCTTTCTAATAACCCCTCTTTTCTCTTTCCCCCTCTTTTCTCTTTCCCCCTCCCTTCTCATTCCCCCTTTCTTCTTATGTCCCCTCCCTTCTCATCCCCCTTCCTTCTCTTTCTCACTCCTTTCTCATAACCCCTCCCTTGCAGCATCTCCTCTCTCTTAAGTGTCAAACAGAAGGCGCCTTAAGCAGACTCACCTCTGGAAGTTACAGACCAGGCAACTTTCCAATTTGTTTCCTTTTAGGATGGAGGTCTCAGACCTCTCTGAAGCATTAGGCAGTGATTGATCAAAGTTAGCTCTGGGGACCTGGAACATCTCAGGTTGTTTACCACCTAGGAGTCCTCTGACCACCACACTCTTCCTCATTCCAAGGGGCTCCAAGACTCCCAGTGTCTCAAAGTCTGCTTTCTGGGATCTTGATGGAACCTCCAGAAATGTGGAGTTTTCAGCAGAGAAGACTGCTCACACATGGGTTTAAGCCAATAGAAAGTCTTTACTATCTGGCCAGTGACTACGCTGAGTGTTCAGGATCCCAGTGTAGCCCCCAAACATTTCTCAGGGTGAGCTTTTAAGCACGGAAAGCATGTCCCATGTCAACATACTTCAGTTAATAAGAACAGCTAGCCAGAAGCAGAACTACAAAAGCCCAAAAGTAAGGTTGGTATATTCAGAGACTTTCCGAGAACTATGGACTTTGATGAGTTAGGTCTTTGTTTTCATTTTGGCAAGGGGTGCTGTCTTTGTGCTGAGTTTTGTGAACTAAATGGCACTTCCATCATGGAGTCGGTTGTGGTAAGGTCTGGGGGTCTGTTACAAAAGAACATGAGTGGAGAGGATAATGAGGAGTGTTATCATTTCAGGAGTATGATACGCAATACTATGAATGTACACTAAAATTTCATTAAGATAAAGACAATCAAGGTGGCTCAGTGGTGAAAGTACTTGGTGCCAAGTCTGAAGACATGAGTTTGAGCCCTAGAACTATAGAGTAGAAAGAAACAGCCAATTGAGTTCTACAAGTTGTTCTCTGACTTCCGTGCTTATGCAGTAGCATGTGCTTACACACACACACACATACACACGCATATGCTCACACACGCATGCACATACATACAAATAAATTAATGTAATAAATTTTTAGAAATAAAAGAAATGTTAAGATGAGATAGGTGATCTTTATCATCCTTCCTGTCCTCCATTATGGTCTCTTCAGACTTACTCCTGCTAAAAATCTGTCCACAGGACCCTTTCCTCCCAGCTTACCTCCATCCCTAGGGACTCAGTCTTCTGGTACAGACCCAGGTTCCTGGCAGTTTTTTTGGACTGCCCGTTTCATCCTTTTCTTGTAGATTGTGTCCATTCTTTTATGGCTCCTGCCAGCCCACATCACTCCCTATCAAGGACCCCATAGCCACCACACTTGACTAGAAACCAAAGTGGGAAATAGTAAACAAAGAACAGAACAGACAGCCAACAAAGCTGAGATGAGATATCCAGACTAAGAAACATTTCAAAAGGCATGACTCCAGATGCCTAGATCCCAGAGCAAAACCACAAACAGGAACAGCTAAGAACAGTATGCGTCCTCCAGAAGCCAAACACTCTACTGCAATAGGTTCTGAGAAATGCAGTACAGCTGCTGAAGCACAGACAAGGACTTGAAAATAGTAATTATGAAGATGTTCAAGGACCCTAAAGAAGATGTAAATACATGCCTTAAAGAAGAACAGGAAAACACAAGAAGCAATTAAGTGAAATAATGAAAACAATTCAAGAAGAATTTAACAAAGCAATAAAATCACCAAAAAAAAAAAAAAAAAGCCAAACCGAAATTAAACTGGAAAGAAAAGACTCAGCAAGTTAAATAAGAAGCTTGTAGGTAAGCCTTACCTACAGACTGGACAACACGGAAGGGAGAATTTCAGGTCTTGGAGGCAAGGTAGAACAAATGGATAGCTCAGTCAAAGACAATGTTCAATCTAAAAAAAATCCAAGCATAAAACATGTAGAAAATCTGGACCACTAAAATTAATATAGAGAACTAATATAGAAATAATACAGACAATTATATACTATAGATAAATAATATAGAAAAACTAATATAGAAAAGACTAAACCTATAAATAATTGGGATAGATGAAGGAGAAGAAACTAATGTCAAAGGTACAGAATACATGAATATATATAAAACTCATAAAAGAAAACTTACCCAAGGTACAAGAGGCATACAGACACCAAATAAACTGATCAGAAAAGAAGTTTCCTTCACTACATAATAATCAAAACAATAAATGTACAGAACAAAGAAAGAATATTAAAAGCTGCAAAGAAAAAAGATCAAGTTGCATATAAAGGCACATCCATGACAATGACACGCGTCTCCATGGAGACTCTGAACAACAGAAGACCTGGCAGGTGTTTTACAAATGCTACGAGACCACAGATGCCAGGCCACATTCCTATACTCAGCACAACTTTCAGTCATAATAGATGGTGGAAATAAGGAATTCCACGACGAAAACCAAATTTAAGCACTATCTATTTACAAATCGAGTCTTACAGAAGGCTCTAGAAGGAAAAGTGCAGTCTGAAGGTAAGGTTGACTACCCTCAAGAGGACAAATAAACATATAATCCCAGGAGTTAAAGAGAACAGAAACAAAAACCCCAAACACAACAAAATAACAGGAAGCAGCAATCATTGGTCATTGATCTCTCCATATCAGTGGTCTCAATTCCCCCAATAAAAGACACAGACTGCCGGGCAGTGGTGGCGCACGCCTTTAATCCCAGCACTCGGGAGGCAGAGCCAGGCGGATCTCTGTGAGTTCGAGGCCAGCCTGGACTACCAAGTGAGTTCCAGGAAAGGCGCAAAGCTACACAGAGAAACCCTGTCTGAAAAAAAAAAAAAAAAAGACACAGACTACCAGAATGGATGCAAAAACAGGATCCTTATCCTGTTGCATCCATGAAACACACTTTACCGTCAAGATAAACATTACCTCAGGGTGAAGGATTGGAAAAGGATATTCCAAGCAAATGGACCCAAGAAACAAACAGGTGTCACCACTTTAATAGCTGACAAAATAGACTTCAAACCAAAACAAATCACCAGAGATAAGGAAGGACAAGATCTTAGCACTAAGAGCCTCCATCAAAAACCTGGAGAGATTTCATATTAACAACGTGACGACACACTTGACAAGGTTTAGAAAAACAGGAAGAAATGATGCCTAAAAAGAGTAGATGGGAGGAAACATTCAGACTTGGGGCTGCAGTCCGTTGAGTTCTTGTCTGAATGACTTGCCCATTGGTGATAGTGGGGTATTGAAGCACTGTGTGTGAGGATATGGGATTTTAGCTGGGGTACTTTTTTTTATAAACTTGGGTGCCCTTGTGTTTGGTGCTTAAATGTTGAGGATTGCAGTGTCCTCTTGGTGGATTTTTCCTTTGATGAGTATGTAGTGTCTGTGAAATAGAAAGAATTGAAACAGCTGTTAAGAAGAATGAAATTTGTGGAATGGAGCTAGAAACAATCTAGATAAATACTGAGTGTTTCCTCTTTTATGTGGATGCTAGCTTTTAAGCTTTCAATGTGTCTCAATCTGAGTAACCACAGATGTTAGCTAGCCAGTAAGGGACCACAGGGGAAGAGGGGACCTTTTAAAGAAGGAGAAATAGAGTATAGTTTATAAAAGGACAAAGGGGCGAGGACTAGAATAGAGAGGGATAAGGGGGAGGGGATTGAAGAGAAGGGTAAAGAAAGGAATACGGGGAGGGACAGCTAACACTAAAGGCCTTTTGAAAAGCCACATGGAAACCTTCTACTGTAGATGCTTTCTACAATATACACATACAAGAAAGGAATTTAAATGGAGTCACCATAAATGGGGGAGACAATGCCCCAATTAGACATCTTAAGTAAAACTTCCAGTGCCAAAAATGGGCTACATCTTTTTTTTTTTTTTTTTTGGTTTTTCGAGACAGGGTTTCTCTGTGTAGGTTTGTGCCTTTCCTGGGACTCACTTGGTAGCCCAGGCTGGCCTCGAACTCACAGAGATCCGCCTGCTTCTGCCTCCCGAGTGCTGGGATTAAAGGTGTGCGCCACCATCGCCCGGCTAGGGCTACATCTTTTTAAGTAGTTGGCCAAAGGGGTCCCATAGACCACCCCCCGCAACCAAACATCACAGGCTACTGCCAGTGTTACTCTGCACAGCCTGATGGTAAGGCCCTATTTCTGAAGACATAACTTATGTTTTGAATATACAAAAATTGAGCTGGTACCCAACTAGAGGCTTCACCTGCGCTCTTTAGGTTTCATGTAGCTGGAAGGTACTTTGTATACCACCAGATAAAAAAGGTAATCATCAATACCACCCAGTTACAAACCCTGGGACCTATGATAGAAACCTGCCTACAAGATAAACTGGCGTAGTGGTGGTACAAATATTTTTGGAGTAAGTAACCAGTTTTGATCGGATTTAAGGCCTATTCCATGAAATGGAACCCACCCCTCTCTGACCCTGCTGAAGTGGCCAAGAACCCAGGATTAGACAGGTCATGGGCCTAGGGGAAAAACCTACTACTATTATTCTGCTAAAGGAATAACTCCTAATGGTATATGGCTATACCGGTCATGCAGAGCATTGCTCAGCTCTCATCAGAAAAGCTGCTTCTTTTAGTTGATGGGAATTAACATAGAGGCCCACAGCCGGACAATGCGAGGAGAGTAAGAGACTCTGGAGCACTCAGTCCTAAATGAAATGTCTTCGAAAAACTCTTCCCTTGTAAGAGTCAGAGGTGGTGGACAACTCCAAGGAAACAGAATCTTCCAGACACAACAGGGATGCTGCGCATATGAACTCACAGAGACTGTGAGAGCAGACACAGGACCTGCACAGGTTCAAACCAGACAACGTCCTGGCATTGAGAAGGGGAAGTGGACACAAAGCCACACTCCTAGCCAACACAACCCCCCTAACCAAGAAACTATTTACAACTGATGCCTGCTGGGAAGGGAAAAATCAGTTTTCTCTGATGGAGTGTCAGCCACACTCCAGGGAAAGCCAACACAATACAGACTCTATGTGTGTGAATAGGGGGCATGTTTAGTTTTTATTTTATTTTATTGGTACTTTTTGTCTTACTGGATTTTTGTTTGGTTTGATTTTCATTTTTTTCTTTTTTTTTGAGAGAGAGATAAAGCATGAAATTGGGTGGGAGAGGATCAGTGAAGAGGTGGGGGAGGGGAATAGTATCAAAATATATTGTACAAAAAATTTTAAGTAAGAAATGCTTTAAGCAAAAATATTAATATGATACATTTTCTTATGTGTATGTTACCACAGTACAAATAAAAAATGGATTACTACTATATAGGATAATATCATGAAATTTTGACTACATTTTGTGTAAAAAGATAAAAACATCAGACCATATAGTGTATGATACATATATATATATACATATATATGATATAGATATGAAATGATCAGAATGGGCAAGCCCATGCAGACTGAAAACACTAGTTTCCCAGAGTCTAGGGGTCATGGAGTATTATAAATGATTGCCTATATGAGTGCATACTCTATTTTGAAGTTATAAAAATATTCTTAGATTAAATAATGCAGACACACAGCTAGCTGAATATACTTTAAAAATCTCAATGTGTACTATTAAAATGAATTGTTAGTAAATTAATTTTTAATCTAAAAGCCTAGAAACAATTTACTTGCTCATAAATACCCTTTCATAAAAATTAGTTAAGTGAAAAATTATGGTAGGTCTATATAATGGGATTATATGTAGCCACTAAAGAACTATTAAACAGTGATGAGACAGGACATGCTATGTGAAAGATTGCAAAGGTATTTCATTGTTAAAAAAAAAAACACTTGCTATGATTTGAGAATAAAAAGCAGTACAAATGCTGGAAAGGAATTTCTGACACACATATCTGTGTATGTGTGCATATATATCCCCATTCTCTAAAAACAAAATAAAACAAAAACTTTCAAAAGTCATCATAATGACTAACCATAGACTTTTTATTTCATATATTTTTGCTATATTATGTTTTCGGCGCCAGAGAGATCAGCTGTTAACAACATGTACTGCTCTTACAGAAGACAGGTTCAATTCCAGGGTCCAACATGGTGGCTAACAATACTCAGTAACTCCAGTTCTAGGGGATCCAGTGCCCTCTTCTGGCCTCTGTGGGCAATGCATGGACATGGTGCACAGACATACAGACATACATTCAGGCAAAATACCCATATACATAAAATATTTTCCTAGTCTTATAATATTTATATCTTATTTAATTAGACTTCTAAAAGGTTTTGGATATAGGTCATAATAGTGCACGACATTAATCTCAGCGCTTCGGAGGCAGAGGCAGGCAGGACTCTGAGGCCATCTTGATCCACACAATGAGTTCCAGGCCAGCCTGGGCTACATAGTCAGGCCCTGTCTCAAAAACAAAATAAATAGTAAAATAAATAAAGTAAAATAAATAAAATAAAATAAAAAGTGGTTTAGAAACCTGCCATAGTGGCACATGCCTTTAATCACAGCACTCAAGAGGCAGAATGAAGAGCCCGCCAGCACCCAACTGGATTAAGAGGTGAGTCTTTATCCTCATACCCGAATACCCCAGCCCCTAGGCTTTGGGCCCAGGGCCACAACCCTGCACCCCCACATCACCATCCGTAGTAGTCCCAGTTACAGGCCAGTTGGCAGGCAGACCTCCTGCAGACAGGTCAGACTACCACCATCCCCCATGAGACCCTGTAACCCACAAGTCCCACCTCCCCAAAATCCCACCCATCCTCTGAGACTGCAAATGTTCCCTGAGACAGAGCCTGCCAGTGCCTGATTGGACTAAGAGGTGAATCTTGGTTAGGTGGGGCCCAAGGACACAACCCTGTGCCCCACACCTCCACCCAGTGCAGTCCCAGTCTCAAGCCAATAGACAGGCCTCCTGAAGACAGGTCAAACTACCACCATCCCCCACCAGACCCTGTAACCCACAAGCCCCACCTCCCCAAAATCCCACCCATCCTCTGAGACTGCAAGTGTTCCCTGAGACAGAGCCTGGCAGTGCCAGATTGGACTAAGAGCTGCTCCCTGAGACAAAGAGTCCATCAGCACCGATTAGACCAAGAGCTCCCACTGAACCAAGAGTATCGATCAGACCAAGAGAGGCTCCCTCAGACACAGACACCTCTTGTACCGAGTGGAGAAAGAGATGGGTAGACACCAATGCGAAAATACAGTCAACAACATAAAAACCAATATGGCTCCATCAGAACCTACATCAGCAAGACCTGAACATCCCAATACAGAAGAAACAGAAGAAATGGAAATAAGACAACAAAAGGAGATCAAGGGGATACAAATTGGAAAGGAAGAAGTCAAACTTTCACTATTTGCAGACGATATGATAGTATACATAAGTGACCCAAAAAATTCTACCAGAGAACTGCAGCTGATAAACTCCTTCAGTAAGGTGGCAGGATACAAGATTAACTCAAAAAAAAAAAATCAGTAGCCCTCCTATATACAAATGATAAATGGGCTGAGAAAGAAATCAGAGAAACATCACCCTTTACAATAGCCACAAGTAATATAAAATACCTTGGAGTAACTCTAACTAAGCAAGTGAAAGACCTGTATGATAAGAACTTTAAGTCTCTGAAGAAAGAAATCAAAGAAGATATCAGAAAATGGAAAGATCTCCCATGCTCATGAATAAGTAGAATTAACATAGTAAAAATGGCAATCTTACCAAAAGCAATCTACAGATTCAATGCAATCCCCATCAAAATCCCAACCCAATTCTTCACAGACTTGGAAAGAACAATAAACTTTATGTGGAAAAACAAAAAAAACTAGGATAGCTAAAAGAATCCTGTATAATAAAGCAACCTCTGGAGGCATCATGATCCCTGACCTCAAGCTCTACTATAGAGCTATAGTAATAAAAACAGCTTGGTACTGGCATAAAAACCAACATGTGGACCAAAGAAATAGAATTGAAGACCCTGATGTTAATCCGCACACCTATGAACATATAATTTTTGACAAAGAAGACAAAACTGTACAATGGAAAAAAGAAAGCATCTTCAACAAATGGTGCTGGCATACCTGGATATCAACATGTAGAAGGCTGCAAATAGATCCATATCTATCACCGTGCACAAAACTTAAGTCCAGGTGGATCAAGGACCTCAACATAAATCCAGCTACTCTGAACCTGCTAGAAAAGAAAGTAAGAAGTAGTCTGGAACGCATTGGCATAGGAGATCACTTCCTAAATAGAACAGCAGTAGCACAGACACTGAGAGAAACATTCAATCAACGGGATCTCTTGAAACTGAGAAGCTTTTGTAGAGCAAAGGATACGGTCAACAAGGCAAAGCGACAGCCTACAGAATGGGAAAAGGTCTTCATCAACCCCACATCTGACAGAGGACTGTTATCCAAAATATATAAGGAACTCAAGAAATTAGACATCAAAATGCCCAAGAGTCCAATTAAGAAATGGGCTATAGAACTAAACAGAGAATTCTCAACAGAGGAAACTCAAATGGCTGAAAGACATTTAAGGAATTGTTCAACATCCCTAATCATCAGGGAAATGCAAATCAAAACAACTCTGAGATACCACCTTACGCCTGTCAGAATGGCTAAGATCAAAAACACTGAAGACACCTTATGCTGGAGAGGATGTGGAGCTGGGGGAACTCTCCTCCACTGCTGGTGGGAATGTAAGCTTGTAAACCACTTTGGAAATCAATATGGTGCTTTCTTAGAAAATTGGGAATCAATCTCCCCCAAGATTCAGCTATACCACTCTTGGGCATATACCCAAGGAATGCTCAATCATACCACAAGAGCACTTGCTCAGCTATGTTCATATCAGCATTATTTGTAATAACAAGAACCTGGAAACAACCGAGATGCTCCTCAACTGAAGAATGGATAAAGAAAATGTGGCACATATACACAATGGAGTACTTACTACTCAGCAGTAAAAAGCAATGACGTCATGAAATTTGCAGGCAAATGGATGGAAGTAGAAAATATCATCCTGAGTTAAGTAACCCAGACTCAGAAGGACAAACATGGTATGTACTCACTCATAAGGGGATACTAGATGTGGAACAAGGATGACTGGACTGCTACTCATATCACCAGGGAGGCTACCTGGAAAACAGGACCCCAAGAAAGACACGGGCACCGCCCAATGACAGAGAAATGGAAGAGATCTACATGAACAGCCTGGACATGAGTGGGGGTAATGAAGGGCGAGGGGTCGAGGGAAAGAGAGCTTGGGGGTGCGGGAGATCCCAGCTGGATCAACAACAGAGAGGGAGAACAAGGAATAGGAGACCATGGTAAATGAAGACCACATGAGAATAGGAAGAAACAAAGTGCTAGAGAGGCCCACAGAAATCCACAAAGATACCCCACAATAGATTGCTGGCAATGGTCGAGAGACATCCCAAACTGACCTACTCTGGTGATGGGATGGTCAAACACCCTAATTGTCGTGCTAGAAACCCCATCCAATGACTGAGGGAACTGGATGCAGAGATCCATGGCTAGGCCCCGGATGGAGCTCCAGGAGTCCAATTAGCAAGAAAGAGGAGGGTTTATATGAGCAAGAATTGTTGGGACCAAGGTTGGATAAAGCACAGGGACAGGTAGCCAAACGAATGGAAACACATGAACTATGAACCAATGGCTGAGGGGTCACCAACTGGATCAGGCCCTCTGAATGGGTGAGACAGTTGATTGGCTTGATCTGTTTGGGAGGCATCCAGGCAGTGGGACCGGGTCCTGTGCTCATTGAATGAGTTGGCTGTTTGAAACCTGGGGCTTATACAGGGTCGCTTGGCTCGGCCTGGGAGGAGGGGACTGGACCTGCCTGGACTGAGTCTACCAGGTTGATCTCAGTCCACGTGGGAGGCTTTGCCCTGGAGGAGGTGGGAATAAGGAGTAGGCTAGGGGGAAGGGGAGGGGGGTGGGAGGGGGGAGAACAAAGGAATCTGTGGCTGATATGTAGAACTGAATTGTATTGTAAAATAAAATAAAATAAAATTTAAAAAAAAAAAAACAAACAAAAAAGAGAATTGAAGACCCTGACATTAATCCACATACCTATGAACATATGATTTTTGACAAAGAAGCCAAAACAGTACCATGGAAAAAAGAAAGCATCTTCAACAAATGGTGCTGGCATAACTGGATGTCAATATGCAGAAGATTGCAAATAAATCCATATCTGTCGCCATGCACAAAACTCAAGTCCAAGGGGATCAAAGACCTCAACATAAATCCCGTTACACTGAACTTGATAGAAGAGAAAGTAGGAAGTAGTCTTGAATGCATCGGCACAGACGACCACCTCCTAAATATAACACCAGTAGCACAGATTCTGAGAGCAACAATTAATAAATGGGACCTCCTGAAACTGAGAAGCTTTTGCAGAGCAAAGGCCAAGGTCAATAAGACAAAATGACAGCCTACAGAATGGGAAAAGATCTTCACCAACCCCACATCTGACAAAGGGCTGATCTACAAATTATATAAAGAACTCAAAAAGCTAGACTTCAAATTACTGAACAATCCAATTTTTAAAAAAAGGGGCTTAACAGAATGGCTAAGATCAAAAACACTGAAGACAGCTTATGTTGGAGAGAATGTGGAGCAAGAAGAACACTCCACAACTGTTGGTGGGAATGCAAACTTGTACAGCCACTCTGGAAATCAATATGGTGGTTTCTCAGAAAATTGAGAATAAGTCTTTCTCAAGACCCAGCTATACCACTCTTGGGCATATACCCAAGGAATGCCCAATCATACCACAAGAGCACTTGCTCAGCTATGTTCATATCAGCATTATTTGTAATAACAAGAACCTGGAAACAACCGAGATGCTCCTCAACTGAAGAATGGATAAAGAAAATGTGGCACATATACACAATGGAGTACTTACTACTCAGCAGTAAAAAGCAATGACGTCATGAAATTTGCAGGCAAATGGATGGAAGTAGAAAATATCATCCTGAGTGAGGCAACCCAGACTCAGAAGGACAAAGATGGTATGTACTCACTCATAAATGGATACTAAATGTGAGGGAAGGGATGGCCAGACTGCAACCCACAGCTCCAGAGAGGCTAGCTAACAGGGAAAGACCCTAGGAGGGACACATGGATGGCCCAGTGAAGGAGAAGTGGATGAGATCTACATGAGTGGACTGGGAGTGGGGGGCGTGGCATGGCGGAGGGTGAGGAGTGGGGCATGAGAACAGAGGGAAATGGGAGGGTCGAGCTGGAACAGGGACTGAGTGGGAGGGCAGGGAGGGAGATACCATGATGGATGAGGACATCATGGGAATAGGAAGAGGCAGGGTGCTGGGGAGGCTCTCAGGAATACACAAGGATGACCCCACCTTGGTCTGCTGGCAGTGGTCCAGAGGGTGCCTGGACCGGTCTACTCTGGTGACCGGTCTAGTGAATACTCTAACCATCATCATAGAGCCTTTGTCCAGTGACTGATGGAGGCAGATGCAGATATCCACGGCCAGTTGCCAGGCTGAGCTCTGAGAGTCTAATCGATGAGAGAGAGGAGGGATTCTGCGGGAGGGGGACGTCGAGATTATGATGGGAAGACATGCAGAGATGACCGGCCACACTAGTGGAAGCCCAGGAACTGTGGACTGGTGGCCGTGGAGCCCTCATGGGACTGGACTAGGCCCTCTGGATATGGAAGACGGTTTTTTGACTCGAACTGTTTGGGGGACACCCAGGCAGGGGCATCGGGATCCATCCGTGGTGCATGGGCAGGGTTTTGGGAGCCCAGTGCCTGTGGTATGACACCTTGCACAGCCTTGGTGCAATGGGGAGGGGCTTGGACCTGCCTAGGCTCAGTGTGCCGGGCTCTGCTGACTCCTCATGGGAGACCTTGATATGGGGGGTGTGGGAATGTGGGGTATCTTGGGAAGGAGGGCTGGAGGGTAGGAGGAGGGAGGAGGGGTTATCTGTGGGTGGTATATAGAGTAAGCAGAAAATTTCTTAATAAAGAAAAAAAAAGAGGCAGAATGAGGCAGATCTCTGGGAGTTTGAGGCCAGCCTGATCTACAGGGCGAATTCCAGGACAGCCAGAGCTAAATGGAGAAACCCTGTCTTGAAAAAAAAAAAAAAAAGGAAGGAAAGAAAAAGGTTTTAGAGGTTGTTCAACCTCATAAATTGTTTTCTCTCTTTTATCTCTTAGTTTTAAAGGACATTCCTAGTTAGATTTGTTCAATAAAATAAAGCAAAGCGCAAAAAACCTGTGTGGTGTCCCTCTGGGTCATTTTTATTTTTCATTTTATGAGACTGTTATGTGAATTCCATGGTTTTTGTCCTTAAGTTTGTACTTTAAAGCAATGAACAGAAACAGACATCACTTCTATATGCAAGTAAGAACAATTCTTAAGCCTGAAATGAAAAATAAATTGCTAGCCGGGCGGTGGTGGCACACGCCTTTAATCCCAGCACTCGGGAGGCAGAGCCAGGCGGATCTCTGTGAGTTCGAGGCCAGCCTGGGCTACCAAGTGAGTTCCAGGAAAGGCGCAAAGCTACACAGAGAAACCCTGTCTCGAAAAACCAAAAAAAAAAAAAAAAAAAAAAGAAAGAAAAATAAATTGCTAAAGGAATCCAATTAATTAACCAATTTCTTAATAAAATAATAAATTAAAACAAGCAAATATCACTCAAAGGTAAGCTCGCTTTGCTCTTTGTTCTTATCATCTGGGCACTGTTGAGTGTGAAAGCAATTTGGACCCATGGCAGTTTTTTAACAACTGGCTTAACAGGCCATCAACCCAGCAGCGCCCTCTACTGGTTCTGTGGTTCATACTGCGTTGGTTCTATGAGCAGGAAAAAAGATTAACTTGAAGATTGAAGGAAAAATTCATTTTGAAACCTATAAGGAAAAAGGGCTTTGCTCCCTAACCAAAACAAACAGTGAATAATAAAAAATGGTTGTGAGTGTAATGGCGGTTGCTAGGGAAAAGCGAAGATGGAAATATGTGTTTAAGGAGAATGAAACCGCTGGGAGATTGGCTGTAGAATTAGGTGAATATACTTAGCACTACTGACGTACTGTATATTTAGAAGTGGCTAAGATAATAAAAATTATGGAGTGTGCATTTTACCACAATCAACAACAAACAAATGGGCTGGGAATGTAGTTCAATTGGCCCAGGGTTCCATCCCGAGCAACGCACAAATCAGAGTGGTAGCAAATGCCTATAATATCAGACCTTGGGAGATGGAGGCAAAGGCTGTACTGAGACCCTGTCTCAAAAATGGGGCAAAACTCAAAACAAATCTAGTTGTCGTGTAAATGGTCCAGAGTAATGGGAGCAGTCTAAGCTGAGACTCTATCACCTCAAGTCAAACTTATCATAAATGAAGCCTTCCTGAATTTACTAGAAATTTTAATTCCTGTCATTTTACCCAAACCATCACCTATTACTCCAAACTTGCTGAAATATAGCTATGAAACAACTTAATCTCAATTTTTACACTGATATTTGGTCTTGCTCATTTGTAATAGAAATATGTGTAAAAAGATTATGAAAATGTTGATTATTTTGACAAATGATATGATCTTTAATTTGGACAATATAACAAGAGCTGCACTGTATAGCTGAATGGAGGACTAACCTTCACTGAAATGCAAATGTAGAGGATAAGGTATAGGTTAATTATTTTCATTTTTATTATTTTTTATGTGAGTTGGTGTTTCGCCTGCTGTGTGTTTATACGAGAGTGTCAGATCCCCTGGAACTGGAGTTACAGACAGTTGTGAGCTGCCATGTGGGTGCTGGGAATTGAACCTGGGCCCCCTGGAAGAACAGCTGTTGCTCTTAACCACTGTGCCATCTCTCCAGCCCCCTAGATTAATTATTTTTACTGAGGAGTACTAGCTACCCAGAATATATTTGGCAATGTCTTGTGGTAATTTTGTTTATCATAACTGAAGTGTAGGAAATGCTACCCCACATAGCCATTGTCTAGAATATTACTAAATATCCTACTGACAGGTTGCCATTACAAAAATAATCTACCTGCAAAGGTCATCAGCATCAAGTTTCAGAAATCCTAGGCCAGAGTCTTCCGATTTTGCTCACTTTTTCTCAAATGTGGCAGCAGCTTTTCTTCCATCTGCCATTATATTCCATTTTTAGCCAGTTCTGTTTTCTCCAGAGAAGCTAGGTAAGAAGGAGGACCCTAAGAGGGACGCATGGATCGCCCTGGGAGGTGGAAATAGGCAAGATCTCCTGGATAAACTGGGAGCAGGGGATGGTAGAGGGGAGAGGATGGGGGATGAGAACATGAGGGAACAGGATGTGAGCCAGAGGAGGGACGGAGAGGGAGAGCAATGGAAGCCATGTCTTGATAGAGGGAGCCATTATGGGGTTAGGGAGAAACCTGGTGCTAGGGAAGTTCCCAGGAATCCACAAGGATGACCCCAGCTAAGACTCCTAGCAATAGCGGAGAGGGTGCCTGAACTGGCCTTCTCCTGTAATCAGATTGGTGAATACCCTAACTGTCATCATAGAGCTTTCATCCAGTAACGGATGGAAGCAGATGCAGAGATCCACAGCCAAGCACAAGGCTGAGCTCTGGGAGTCCAATCAACGAGAGGGAGAAGGGATTGTATGAGCAAAGGGGGTCAAGATCATGGGGAATCTACAGACACCTGAACCAAGCTCGTAGGACCTCATGAACTCTAGACCCACAGCTGTGGAACCTGCATGGGAACGAACTAGGCCCTCTGCATGTGGGAGACAGTTGTGTAGCTGGGTCTGTTAGAGGGACCCCTGGCAGTGGGATCAGGATCTACCCCTTGTGCATGAGCTGGCTTCTTGGAGCCCATTCCTTATGGTGGGATGCCTTGCTCAGCCTTGATGCAGCGGGGAGGGACTTGGTCCTGCCTCAACTGAATGTACCAGGCTTTGCTGACTCCTTATGGGAGAACTTACCCTTTTGGAGGAGTGGATGGGAGGGTGGAGGCGAGGGGGAGGGAACAAGCGAGATGGGAGGGGGAACTGTGGTTGGTATGTAAAATGAAAAAAAAATTAAATAAGTAAAAAAATAAAATATAAAGCAAAAAAAAGATTTTCTGTTTTTATTAGTAGCAATTGATATGGCTTATCTATAGTTATAGGGTAGAGTTGGGGGGCATACTGGGTGTAGGAAATGTGAAAGGGGAAATGATGTCATTAGATTTTAATTTCAGTTTTTAATTGAAAAAAAAAAACACCATAGGGCCACTGAATTTTTACCAAATATCTATTTGTACCTAGTTTATGTAATAGGCTGTGCAGAGGGCTTGGAGGAAGGTAGCCATCTTGGAGGTGTGAGCAAGATATGGCAAGAAGTGTTTTAATGGACTATCCTTAATATGGTATCATTTTGCACATAATGATCATAACTGGAAAACACATTCCAATAATTTAATTAATTAAATTCTACAGAGCTTGTAAACAATACAGTTTGTTAAAAGGGGGTGCTTGTGACATGGACTGAAATTTCGCCATTAGACAACAGTGAGGGCAGTAGTGGAAAGTGTGGTTTAGTTTGTCAACAGGCAAAGTGGTACAGATACTAAGGTTCTTTTTTTTTTTTCTAGGTAAAACATTGTCTTTAATTTCTATCTTTTTTTTTTTAAATTTTTATTTTGCAATACAATTAAGTTCTACATACAGGCACAGATTCCCTTGTTCTCCCCCCTCCCGCCCCCCTCACCTTCCCCCCAGCCCGCCCCCCATTCCAATCTCCTCCAGGGCAAAGCCTTCCCCACAGACTGAGATCAACCTGGTGGACTCAGTCCAGGTAGGTCCAGTCCCCTCCTCCCAGGCCGAGCCAAGCGACCCTGCATAGGCCCCAGGTTTCAAACAGCCAACTCATGCAATGAGCACAGGACCCGGTCCCACTGCCTGGATGCCTCCCAAACAGATCAAGCTAATCAACTGTCTCACTTATCCAGAGGACCTGATCCAGTTGGTGACCCCTCAGCCATTGGTTCATAGTTCATGTGTTTCCGTTCGTTTGGCTATTTGTCCCTGTGCTTTATCCAACCTTGGTCTCAACAATTCTCGCTCATATAAACCCTCCTCATTCTCGCTAATTGGACTCCCAGAGATCCACCCGGGGCCTAGTCATGGATCTCTGCATCCAGATCCCTCAGTAGTTGGATGAGGTTTCTAGCACGACAATTAGGGTGTTTGGCCATCCCATCACCAGAGTAGGTCAGTTCGGACTGTCTCTTGACCATTGCCAGCAGTCTGTTGTGGGGGTATCTTTGTGGATTTCTGTGGGCCTCTCTAGCACTTTGTTTCTTCCTATTCTCATGTGGTCTTCATTTACCATGGTCTCCTATTCCTTGTTCTCCCTCTCTGTTGTTGATCCAGCTGGGATCTCCCACTAAGGTTCTTTAGTGATGCAGATCAAAGCAACTCAGAAGCCTTTTCTCAGTTTTCTCGCACCTTCTGCTTACTGTTTCTGGCTCCTTACCATATAACATAGAATATAATAACAGCACAATAGCAAGATGAGTCATTGTTTTCCATAGCCCTAAAAAGGAATAAAATGTTGCAGATTAAACATGGAATGCCACCAGTTGTCTGTTTTCAGAGAAATCTCGGATGTTGGAATGAGAAAAAAAATAGTGAGTTTTCAAAGATGACAAAAATGTAAAAATTTGAAGGAAACACAGTGGTCCTGTGTTGTATGACACATGATGATTTATTGTGTATCCATTTTCGCAAACAGCTTGCAATTTAACACTGTAGTCAATCAGTCAACACGTTTTATATACAGCCTTTTAGATGGTTGTACCCGCTTTCATGGCTCTGTGATGTGCCTATGCAACTGCATTGTAAAACGTGTAATTCCTTTGGTTACAGCACCCCCGCGACCCTCCCACACACCCATTCATTAAGACATGCCCTGTTGGCAAGTTACAGGCAAATTGACATTTTTAAAATTAAACCGTGTAAAACTCTCCGTATAGTTAATTAAACTGAGGGAGAGATGTGCTAAGGAAAAGCGTTTCATTAAATGTGCACTTTTTTTTTTTTTGCACTCCATTCTCGTAGAAAGGTTAAAATGGGATGGGGAACGGAGCGCTGTGGAGGCGGAGAAGGGATATACGTCTCAGGATACAGGAAATACGGTAACAGCGAAACCAGGAGGAAGCCAGCCCTGTGCCTGGAGGGGATCCGCCATCTCAGATCTCTCGGCCTTGCCAGGGCCCACCAGAGAAAACTGACGCTCTGGTCCGGTCATACCTATGGGGGACCAACCTTGTGCCTCCGGGAGATCCACGCTCCCACCAGGCAATACGCGGGAACCCAAGCCTCCAAAAAAGCGCTGTGTCCTGGCTCCGCGGTGGGATTATCCAGAAGGGACTCCCAGTGGAGGTAGTACCACTCTCCCCTCGGCGCCTCCTCCTGCATCTGCTGGACTGAAGTCGCACCCTCCTCCTCCGGAGAAGTAGTGAAATAGATTTTTCCCAGCCTAAATCAGGTCAGATACATTCTTTCTCATCTGGGACATCCAGGCTCTCTGAAACTTAATTATGCTTTCCCCAAGCTCTTCCCCCTTTCTTGTTCTTTCCACAGATTCAAAAAAGAAGAGAAACAACGGATAGGCGTTGAATGGTTCTTTTTCAAAGTATGCTTGGATGAAATGGGTATTTGATTGCATTGAGTAATTAAGATGTTTTACATGAGATAATTGTAGTTTTTAAAATAAACTGCAGTATTTTGATGTTCGTGACAGGCCATGGTGTAGGGAGATACTAACAAAATGTTCACTGGTTAATAAATTGAAATTGGATGGGGATTTACTATACTACTCTCTCTCTACTTTTGTGTCTATTGGAGATTTTTTTCATTTGAAAATGCTTAGTTCAAAACCAAGGGCAAAGATGTGCCTAAGGCCTAAGGCCTGTGCCCAGTGGCAATTATAAGGTGAGCTTTGAGAACTAGGGGTTTTTTTTCTATGTAAAATGGGATTTAATAAGTGAAAACAAAATTTACAAAATGATGGTCAAACCCAAGTACCATAAAAATGTACTTGTTCAAGGTATTCAGGAATCATGGATGGACCAAGGCACTGCCTGTTAGTAGCAGAGAGCCATCAAAGAGGAAGGGAGAACTTTGGGTAGGCCTTAAAGGGTGAGTGACATCTGCCATAGGAGATGGAATGTTTTTTAGGCCTAGTAATGAGGGCAGGCTTGCTCTGAGGTAGCTTGCCTGTAATTCTGAATCTGTGAAAGACATGAGATTCAGGGCTGTAGGCCTTGACCTTTGCTAAGGGAGTACGCAGCTTGTTCTCGAAGCAGGAATACCATAGGTGATTTCCAAACAAGCACCGATTGTGTTTTAAGACTCCGATTCTTTCAGGAAACCAAAAGCCTGTTAATGAGCCTAATAGAATGTAAAAGAAAAAAAAACAAGTTTGACTCAAGTCTCATAATGCCTTCTTCATCTCATACGTTTATGGAGGCCTTGCTGTGGTTAGGCCTTGCACAGGGAGGTGTGGAGACACATGACTAAGGCACAGTGGCTGTTGCGCAGCAGGAGTGAAATTGATATTTGAGCAAGTCATGAATAACATTGGCAACCGTGGATCTTCTGGGTATCAGGTTTGTTGCTAAAGCATAGAAAAGGAAGGAGTTCCATTTCACTTCAAAGCAAGTGATTGTTATTCCATAGGCCCTTCCTCCCCTCGCTTTTTACCTCCATTCAAAGGCAAAATGTGGTAATGCAGGCTATAGGGAGACAAATGCTCACCTAGAAAACAAAGGAAGCCATTCAGGGCAAGAAGTGTAGAGGAGCTCCGTCATTTCTTCCCAGTGATTTCAATCATGGAAAATTGTAATGGTGAATACTTAGTGAAATTTTGTTGTGTGCCATATTTTTTTCTAAAGGGTTTTTGCATGTTTGAATTTAATCACAAATCCACCAAAGGATGTTTGTATAGGCCAATAAGTTCCTAAGTTACTACAAGTTGTGAGACACTAAGTGTCCATGTTGAGATTTGATTACGAAGAAAATGCTTGGTTCTAGAAACTTGATGCTATAAGGGGCTGTGCAGAACATACCTCCTTATACTGTGTACCCAACTGTTTAATAGGAAGGTGCCATTGAATTGGGAACTTAGAGGAACATAAGGACCTGGAAAGGCCAGGGCAAATGAGTCAGCCTGCATGTGCTAGAAGGGATGACATCACCTTGCTTTACTGTTTTTCAGTCTTTGACAGGTTGCAGTATGACGTCATTTCCTTGGTGCATTTGTAAAATCCTTCACCCACTGAAGACCATGACTCTTTCCAATGCTACCCTGCTTTTGCTGGTGTCCTGCACCTGGAAGTTGTGATGCTAAAGGTAATCTTTTTGTTTTGTCTTCTTTCCTAAAAAATACATGTAAAGGAAGAAGAAAGAAATTGATAATGGCAACTTCAAAACAACCAGGCAAAACCCAAAAAGCTAGCATTAATGATAAAATTGAAATATTTTCTATATTATATGAAACCATATGCACCAAAAAATAGCCACGTAAATCTGCAAGGCGCTTTAGTAAATTTACTGCAGATTATAGTTTCTGTCGTTACTTCGAAATGAGTCTTTTTAAACCCCATTTTCTTTTTTCTTTTTTTTTTTTTTTTTTTGGTTTTTTCGAGACAGGGTTTCTCTGTGTAGCTTTGTGCCTTTCCTGGAACTCGCTTTGTAGACCAGGCTGGCCTCGAACTCACAGAGATCCGCCTGGCTCTGCCTCCCGAGTGCTGGGATTAAAGGCGTGCGCCACCACTGCCCAGCTAAACCCCATTTTTTTTTAAAGATTTATTTATTTATTAGGTATACAATGTTCTGCCTGCATGTTATTCCTGCAGGCCAGAAGAGGGAGCCAGATCTCATACTAGATGGTTGTGAGCCACCATGTGGTTGCTGGGAATTGAACTCAGGACCTCTGGAAGAACAGCCAGTGCTCTTAACCTCTGAGCCATCTCTCCAGCCCTAAACCCCATTTTTTAATTGTTGCTAGTAAAGGCGAAAATGACTTGTACTTTTGTATCGATTTTATAACATGCATCCTTTCTGAATTATTTTTTCTAGTAATTTATAGATTATCTTGGGCTATTTTTTAATTATATTGTATTGGCACTATCTTCTTTACCAACATATATATTTTAGTTTGTCCAAGAAAAAATTTTTTTTGGTGTTTCAAGTCAGGTTTTCTCTGTGTAACAGCCCTGGCTGTCCGCGGACTCACTCTGTAGACCAGGCTGGCCCTGAACTCACAGAGATCTTCCTGCCTCTGCCTCCTGAGTGCTGAGATTAAAGGCATGGGCCACCACCACCCAGCCAAAAATTAGTATTTGTAGTTTGCTGAGAGGATGTGAATGTGTATGAAGGTTTTTTTTTTCACCAAATATTTTATCTGTATCTACTTGCATAAGCATATTTTCCCTAGTCATATGACATCACAAGAATGTGATAAGTTACAATAATCTTAACGAATCTTCTTATTTTGGTTTTAACAAGGCTTCTTCATTTTGGGGGTTGGAGGTAGGGCAGAGATTAGCTTCCTGTATTGGTCTTCAGGAATCATTCACTTTTTTTGTCTTTTTGTGTTTTGTTTTGTTTTTTGAGACAAGAGCTGTTACTGAGACCTGACGAGGATAGGCTGGCTGGTCCATGAGCCCAGGTGACCAGCTCCACCTCCCCAGCACTGGGATTACAGGCCTGGCCAGCACGCCCAGCTTTTATTTAGGTGCCAGACATAGAATTTAGGTCTTTGTGCTTGAATAGCCAGTTTGCTTACTGGGCCATCGCTCCAGCCCCACTTTCTCTTTTAATTATTTTATCTATATTTCATTTTCTTCTAGTTCCCTTTCATTCACTCATTTTCTAATTTAGTGAGTTGAATGCTAGCTCATTAATATTTCTTTTCTAAAATAAAAAGTGAAAACTACAAATTATTATTCTTTACCAGTTTGTAAGAATGTCACAGGTTTATGTATATTATTTTGTTATTATACTTAAACAATTATTACTTTATAATGTCTTGAATGATTTTTTAATTTGGCCATTTTATATGTATGGATGTTTTGCCTGCATATATGTCTGTGCCATGTGTATGCCCGGTGCCTTGGGATGTCAGAAGATAGTATCAGATCCCCTGGAGCTGGAATTACAGATGGCTGTGAGCTGCCACATGGACCCTGGGAACTGTATCCCATCCACTGGAAGAGCAACAAGGGCTGTTAACCGCTGAGCCATCTCTCCAACCCCAGCTTATGACATTTTAGTTTTGCTTTTTAAACTTCCAGTTATTTATGCATTCTTTTAAAAACTGCATTTTGAAACCATTAAGCTACAAATTAAATTTTATTTTCTTCCACTTTAAAGTATTTTTTAATCCTTCTTGCAACAACAACAAAAAATAAATTTATATACGTGCTATACATCTCAATAGAATTTGCTAATATAAAACTTTTTTTGCCAGGTGTGGTGGCACATACCTTTAATTCCAGTACCCAGGAGGCAGAGACAGGTGGATCTCTATGAGTTTGAGGCCAGTCTAGTAGTCTACATACTGAGTCAGGCCAGCCTGGGCTACATAGTGACATCTTGTCTACAAACAAAACAAAACTGAAAGCTTTTTTTTCATAAATACAAAGATCATGGTTAGGATGCTTATTGATATTTAAGTCCACATTTAAACTTTAAGGATATTATAAAAAAAAAACACAAACTTCCCATACCCCTTATCCACATTTATCAACTAATATTTTGCCACATTTGCCCTACCATTTGCTTTCATTTTGCCATCAAAAGGAATTTGCAGCTGTATTTCTGCTTTCCTTCTTAATACTTCCCTGTGTTTACTTGGAATAAATACGTTTTCATATGTGACCTGATTTTTACTTTTTCTTGTTGGAAGTTGCAATCCAGGATATTGTATGAGACTTAGTTTTTGTGTGTCTTTCTAGTCCTTGATCAGGAAGTTTCTTCAATTTCTTCAATCTTCTTTGTCTTTGTTGACATTGACAATTTTTCAAAATATAAGACAATTATTTTGTAAAGGGCTCCTCAATTGAGGTGTGTGCATCATTTCCTCCTTTTTATATTTTGATGATGTGTGTTGGCAGGAAGACCACAGAATTCATAGTACATTTTTCTCTGGGCATCATCGTAGCTTGCTCATGATGCAGATGCTAATCAACACTGGCTTCTTGCTTAAGTTGCTGGGATTTTGTTAGATTAATCCATTGTTTTCTATTTACAGTCAATGATTTTGCTATGAATACTTGGAGACTGTACGACCTTTCTGTTTCTCATCAAACTATCTTCTAGTAGTTTTTGCATCTGTTGATTATTCTTGACTAAATGTTTTTACTATGGTGACTACAGAATAATACATTTCAAGCTCCATCATTTTTACTGCATTCACTAGTTTATGTTCTACTTGAAGAGAAAGCTTTTTCTCCATTTACTTATTTATTATATTTAGACACCTAAATTTTGGAGTTATCTCCTAAATAGCCTGTTGCTATCATAATTATTTTATTCAGTTTGTCTTCTCTACCCTTTGGCATGTTCACCATTCTCTGACATATGTTTAGACTTATTTTAACATTTCTTTTCTTCCTTACTTTCAGGCTCATCTTATATTTTCTACCCCATTGACCATTTCACTATTTGACTGTGCTACTGGGAGATCGTATTTACAAACTGAGGTGTGGATCTATGGATCTTTTTATCTTTTATTATTTGACATTTAATTTCAGAGTACAAACATTGTTTCATATTTGTTCAAATTTGCCTTATGTCTTAGAGAACATAACAATTACTAATTCTTGGGTGTTTGTAAAGGGTTTGTATATTCCACCTTTTATATATAGAGGTCTATAAATATCTGATAAATGTGTTATCAAGTATAAATCTTCTATGTCCCTAGTAAAGTCTAGGATACATCTTTTATCATTTTTGTGACCCTTTTCTTAAAACTTTCCTTAAAATCTATTTTGTTTGCTATTACAAACATTACAGCAAGGTTCCATTGTGGTGATGGTATTTCTTTGTCAGTTCTTCAATCTAGTCATCTTTCTGTTGAGATAGGATCTCTCCATGTAGCCCTGGGTGGCCTGGAACTCACAGAGATCCACCTGCCTCTTGCCTTCTGAGTGTTGGGATTAAAGGTGTGCGCCACCACCGCCCGCTCCCCTCTGGGTTTTGCTATATATTGTGTTTTCTTACATTCTTCAGTTTACTGTGAATTTAGGGCTCACCATAACAACTTTATTATATTACAGTGCTGTAGATTAGAAGTCTGGTATAGTTTTCATCTGGTTAAATGAAGTGCTGGCCAGCTGCATTTTTCCCAGAGACTCTAGAGAATTGGTTCTCTGCTCCTTAGGTTGTTGGTAGGATTGCATTCCTCACAAAGGTAAGAGTGAGACTCCCATTTTCTTGACGAATGGTGGCCAATGGGTGTTCCCAGCTTTTAGAAACCCTTCATTTGTGACCCTCTTCCATTGTCTTCAAAGCCAACTGTAAGTTGAGTCCCTCTCACACTTAAAATTACTCCATTTCCTATTCTCATCTACCCTCTCTCTGACTCAGGTAGAAAAAGGATTTCTATGTTTAAACATACATTCAGTCAAAGTATGCCACCCAGTTAATCCAGAGGAAATTCTTCTGTCTTGAAATTATATCAGCAGAGTTCTTTTACCTTGTAAAGCGATACAGTCGCCAGTCCTGGGAGTTCTGATGTGAACTCCTTTATGTACCTATTATTCAGCTTTTCACACATTCCATTATAGTTGCTAACCATAACCATAGCTCAGTGTTTGATAACCCATTCTTTCATTCAACTAGCAGAAATATTTTTAAAAACGTATATTAAAGCGAACATCTGTTGTATTACAGACATTGTACCAGGTGCCCATACTGCAAAAATAAGATGTCTAAGTCACCCACTAAAGCCATAAACCAGTTTGGTAAGTTCTGTAGGAATTAGCACATTATGCTGTGTAAGAGAATGCAAGAGGCTGTACTGCCTAGATTAGAAGTACCAAGATGGGTTTTTGTGTGGATCGATGTCTGTGCTGGGTCTTAAAAAGCACTCTTGGGTATTACAGCGGGGAAATCTATTCATTTTCTGTTGCTGTGATAAAATACCATGACCAACAACAACCTGAGGAAGGAAGGGTTTGTTTTGCTTTAAGGTTCTGGAAAGACAGCCCGTAATGGTGAGGAAGGCATGCCAGCAGGCAACTGGAGCAGGAGGCTGGCTGACCACATTTTATCCAGACACAGGAAGCAGAGAGAGAGCTAGCAGGAAGTGGGGCAAGGCTATAAGCCCCCAGTGGTCACCCCCAGTTACTTGCTTCCTCCAGAAAGGCTCTGCCTCATAAAGGCTCCATGGCATTTCCCGAAACCCAAACTCTCAAGCCCCAATCCAGCCCCAGCCTCCCGAGTTGCTGGGATTACAGGCATGTGTTACCATGTCCATAACATTTCCTAACAGCATCAACCAACTGGGGATCGAGTGTCAAACACAGGGGACATTTCTCATTCAAAACGTCATAAGGGCAAGTAGAGGATATTTCAAGGAGTGAGACTGTAATGACCAAAAGTACAGAGCGCAAGACAGCCTGCATTTTTAGAGGGTACAGATAGTAGTAGCTAGATCTGCAAGTCATGTCACTTCCTGAGATGTAGAGTTAACCTGTTGAGTAATGTGGAGCATGGATATGAAGACTTTGTGTTCTTTACTAAAAAGTTTCCAGGTAAATCAATAAGAAACATAAAGTCATTCAAAACTTTTAAGAAAGCCAAATGTGGTGGCACACTCCTTTAATCCCAGCACTTGGAAGATAGAGGCAGATGGATCCCTGTGAGTTCAAGATGAAACTGGTCTACATAGCAAAGTCCAGGCTAGCAAGGGCTACACAGTCAGACCCTGCTCTGAAAAAACTTTTAAGGAAAGTGTTATGTTCATATTTATATTTTATACACATCATACCAATCTTCATGTGGAAGATAGCATAGGAAGATATTATATTGAAAGATAGTTAATAATGTGAAAATCCTTCAAGTAATAAATAGCCACTGATAGTTGGATGAAGTTAGAGAAATGGATTAAGAAAGATTTATGCAATATTGATCAGATGGTATATGAATCAACGATTAGCCTGTGAAACATAATTAGTAGGAGATATGTAATAAGAAATGGGGATCATTGTTTGAATAACTGGATTCTTTTTGTTTTGTTTTATTTTGTTTTTTGTTTTCTGAGACAGAGTTTCTCTGTGTAGTTTTGATGCCTGTCCTGGATCTCACTCTGTAGACCATGCTGGCCTCGAACTCACAGAGATCCGCCTGGCTCTGCCTCCCGAGTGCTGGGATTAAAGGCGTGCGTCACCACCACCCTCCCATAACTGGGGATTCTAACCTAGCCAAGCTAAGTTGACAAACATTCATGACAGATAAGAGTTCTAGATAAAGGAAGGCAATTCTCAAGTTTCTGGATTTAGTATTATGTGGAATCACTGAGAGACAGAACGCAATTCATGGGATAGTTTTCACTCTTTTGAGTAAGCTAGCTAGGTGGAGATTCCTGGCAAGCTGGTAAAGATCTGAGATGACAAGAGAAGTTTTGATAACTAGGTTAAAAACTGCTATCAAGAGTGACAATTCAAGTCAAGGGAGCAAATTAGATACTCTAAGACACAAATGCATATAGAAAACTGAATACAACTCTAGGACCACCGACATTTTGAGAGTACCTAGAGAAAGATGAACAAAGGGGAAGTAGAGGAGAGATCCTGGCAGAGTTTGCTGTCCAGATTTTAAAGGAAATTCAGAAAGCAACTCTCAGATGTGGAAAATTATTTACTGTTGCCTTTCATTTTTGACAGCCTTGAGAATGGTATCTCTCAAATATATATAACCGTATTATTTCTCTGCTTGAAATTCTTTAATGATTTCCTTATATCTACAATAAAATATTAAATGGCTTGCAAGATAACATATGGCATATCTCATAAGCCTGATATATTACCATTAACCCCTCTGTCCCTCCGTCTTATACCAACTGAACAAAAGCCTTACGCTGGATTTTTTTTTTTTTTTTTTTTTTTTTTTTTTGGTTTTTCGAGACAGGATTTCTCTGTGTAGCTTTGTGCCTTTCCTGGAACTCGATTTGTAGACCAGGCCGGCCTCGAACTCACAGAGATCCGCCTGGCTCTGCCTCCTGAGTGCTGGGATTAAAGGTGTGCGCCACCATCGCCCGGCAGATTTTTTAAAAAAGATTTATTATGTATACAGTGTTCTGTGTGCATGTATGCCTGCAGGCCACGAGAGGGCACCAGATCTCATTATGAACGGTTGTGAGCCACCATGGGGATGTTGGGAATTGAACTCAGAACCTCTGGAAAAGCAGCCAGTGCTCTTAACCACTAAACCATCTCTCCAGCCCTTCGTTGGATTTCTTTTTTCTTTCTTTTTTTTTTTTTTTGGTTGTTCAAGACAGTGCTTCTCTTTATAGCATTGACTATCCTGCCTGGAACTCGCTTTGTAGACCATGTTGGCCTCCAGATGCCTGGCTTCATTGAATTTCTTATCCCACTATGATTCTCTTGAATTTACTGTTACTTCAGGCTCGTTTAATATTACCTTTGGAACTCTGGCATTTCTGCAGTCTGCCTTATAGACTTGCTTATCTGTCATGGCCTCAGGAGATTTTACCCTAGTTCCCTGACCTCTGCTTCTTCAAGAAGCCATTCTGTATTGCATCGTTGTAATTATTGTTATTTCTGATCCCAGGATTTGTATTTGTTTGCACATATCAGATACCAAAATAGTAGACACACTGAAATCTCAGTGTCACTCAATTCCACCTGGTGGATTGTGAAAGACCAGTGGCGTGAACAACAGAATTGTGCTGGTTCTGCTTGTTTCTCCTCTTGTATTGAAAATAGACTCTCTGCTCACACAATATCTCCTGATTACAGTTTCCTCGCCCTCTACTCCTTGCACTGCCTCCCCACCTGCCATCTCAGCCAGATCCACTCCCTTTCTGTCTCTCATTAGAAAAGAACAGGCATCTAAGAGATAAAAACCAAACATGACAAAATAAAATATAATAAGGTAAAACAAAGCTGTCACATCGGAGTTGGACAAGAGAAACCAGCAGAAGGAAAAGAGCCCAAGAGAAGGCACAAGAATCAGAGACCCCATGAGTTCACACACTCAGGAATCCCATAAAAACATTAAACTGCCGGGCGGTGGTGGTGCACGCCTTTAATCCCAGCACTTGGGAGGCAGAGCCAGGCAGATCTCTGTGAGTTCGAGGCCAGCCTGGACTACCAAGTGAGTTCCAGGAAAAGGCGCAAAGCTACACAGAGAAACCCTGTCTCGAAAAACCAAAAAAACAAAAAACAAAAAACAAAAAACATTAAACTGAAAGCTGTATGATACATGCAGAGGACCTGGATAGACCCGTGCAGGCCCTGGGCATGCTGCTTCAGTCTCTGTGAGTTCATATGAGCTTTGCTTAGTTGATTTAGAGGGCCATGTTCTCCTGGTGTTTTTCTGCATCCTCTTTTCATGGGGTTCCCTGAACTGTGAGGGAGGGATTTGGTGGAGACATCCCATTTAGAGCTGTGTGTTCAAAGGCCTTTCTCTATGTCTTTTTGTCTGTCTGTCTGTCTGTGGGGCTCTGTATTTGTTCCCATCTGCTGCAGGAGGAAGCTTCTCTGATGATGGCTGAGTAAGGTATTGATCTATGAGTATAGCAAGATAGCATTAGGAGTCATTTTATCACTACTTTTTTTTTTAAGACCAGTAGAAGAGGTCCCATGGAAATCCCTAAACAATCCAGGCTGTTTCCAAGACAAATTGCTCTCCACAAACAGACATTGGGGCCCATTGCTGAAGGCAGCACCCACACAACTCATTGAACATGGAGAGGTCTAGCTGGTGCCTACATAGAACCCTCACCCCTATATTCTAGTGTCTTTGGTGCAGGAAGGTGCTCTCCAGGCTACCAAAAGAGAAACATAAACACCAACCCAGCCACAAAACCTTGATCTACAATCTCCTGGCTTCAAGATACACTAGGGCAAGCATTCATGTCACAGAGCTTGTGGGAGTAACCAACGAATATCTGCTTTGACTTAAGGCCCACTCCATGAGATGGAACCCATACCTAGCACCTCTTGGGTGACCAAGAACATGAGACTAGATAGCCCAGAGACCTAGGGGCAAAGCAAATACAACGTTTTTCTAATTACACTGAAATGCACAGTTGGCCTTGGGGCCATAGCAATCTCTGTCCCATTGCACCGTGCTCATGAGAGAATAAGGGTGAAATGCAGATTCATCTTTCCCTGTCTTTAGGTATTTCAAGCCTACAGCTGGATCAACGCCCTTGTACTTATTAGAGGGGCATCGCATCAACAAGAGGCCTTTTGGTATTATGCCCCTTACCAGGAAGGAGGGCGTTTTGATTGTCTTTTCACTACATCTGTGAGTTACCACCCATTAAAAAGCTCTGGGACTGGATCCAGGAAACATTCACTCAGCATGAGTTGACTAAGTCTTCCCCCTCTTCACCTCTCTTATCCCGTTCTTTCCCTTTCTGGCCCATACTTATCTTCCTCTGCCTTTCCTACTACGATTAGGGACTGTTAGTTGGTCAGAGAACAGAACAGGGCAGAGGAAATGTTCTAAAGAGAGATCTTGGGTCTCTGAGGTAGAGACCTCTGGGCTCTAATGAAGGTCAGTCCACCCTTTGCAGAGTTAGACAGGAGTGAGCTACCTGGTACTCATATAAGAGACACTCCTGCCTTCCACCCTGTGGATGCCTCCCTTGCCTGGCTCTTTGGTTGCCTCAGCCCAAGGTGGTATGGCCTGCAGCTGACATCACAGGCCTAGAAGGAAACAATGCTGCAGCAAGATTATGATCAAGCCAGTACTGTGACCAGCGCTTTATGCTGTAGACAGATGAACTATGACTTGAATCTTCCTATGGGGTCACAGTGTGTCTTTTAAATCTTTGAACTATTTTCTTCTTCTAAGAGCAGGAGCCAAGGAAAATTGAGAAAGCCAGAGGTGGGGGGGGGGGGGGCAGGGAGTCAAGCTGCTGCCTGAACAGGATTCCTCTAAGGCCTCTAGCCGACTAGTCCCTAGTTTCTCAACCCCTTGCTCAAGTACTTTCTTGGTCTTTCCAGGACCACATCGGTAGATGGACAGGGAAAGAGTTCTAGCTGTGATCTGTGGCTATCCAGAGGGAAGGGTAAGTGGAGCGAATCAAGTAGACAAGCTGGTGGAAACCCATGAATGGAAAGCGAAGAGTAAGTGCCAGCACATGTCTCTGACTGGCACCTTAACTGTGCTTGTCACAAGAAGGAAAGGCACCTTGCTTCCGGTGCTTGGGAACACTCTGAGGAGGAAGAGGCAGACATGCTGGTAGGTTCCCACTGGCAGAGGCCTGGAACTGCCAAGTACAAATGCCTCACCACTATAGCCTCTCCTGTGTTCTTGTGAGGAAAGGAGCTACCTGGTCCAGCATTCCTGTAGCTCTCAGAACTGGGTACACTGCTGATCTTCACAAAGGATACCAGTATCAATGGTCCCAATGTCTTCATCACTGGCCAATGGCCAAACCCCAAATGATTTAATTTTAAGTTTCATTGGCCTCCATGCTGCTACCTGTGTTGCCCCAGGGCTTCTAGAGTGCCTACTGCCCCCGTGGGCTACACTGGTGTGCAGGCTTCTCTCTGGGTGGTGCCTCTGACTCACGATGAGAAATCTGACTTGGCCTGAGTCTACTCAACCTAGCTGTCCTTGTTCACTCCCATGCCTAATGTCTGGTATTTGGCAGAAAGTGAGTATCGCTGCCTGAGCCTTTTAGATACCATTTCCACTGGGTGGCAAATGACAGTCACCCCTTTCTTTATTCACAACAAGAACATTCACCTCTGTTAGTCTCAATTGATCTGAGTCTTCTGTATATTTTAGCCTCCACAATGGGTGGAGGCTAAGGTAAGAGTTATAGGGCCTTTGGAGGTGATGGGTCTCTATAACACTAAGTGCATATAGAATACTGTGCCACACAATGCTGGTATTTTCTTCAATATGACCAACACTTTCTCTTCACTTGTACCTCCCTAGAAGCGTAGGCCACTCTGGAAATGCACAGAGCTTCTTGATGAATTGGAAAGTTGTCCTCCCAATGCATTCCAGCACTTTTCTGTGGACTGGGTTGAGAAATAAGCTTTCTGTGCATTCTTTAGTGGAGGTAAAACAACAGTTAAACACGCTGAGACCAAAACCAAACTCACAAACAGGAGCCAATGTCTGTCATTCATCAACTGCTGTAGAACTTTTCCTAAGCTGTGTTAGCTACAAGGCCACCACTTCAGCTGTGACAGACAAGAGGAGGGGGAAGAAGTGCAGAGATCTAGATGAGCAAGTAGTGGGATTCCCCCTTTCAAAGTCACACATTCTCTCGAACTGTAATCTCTGCATCTTTTTATGGCTTTTGTCCTACTTTTTCAAAGCATACTAAAGTGTGCATCTTTTCTATTTCTTTCATTCCTTATATTTTGTGTGCATTGACACTTTTTCTATTTGAGGAATGAATTACTTTCTCTAATTTGTCCATATTGCCTGTAGAAGTTGACATTTACTTGGTACAAGTGAAAGTTTTTCACTCATATATCAGCCACAATGTGTTTCTTAACACTTTGTCTTTGCTTATTTTCTGTATTGTTTCTCTAGGGATTATTGGTTTGCAAATGTATAGACATTTTGAAAAATAAAACAAAATAATACAATATTAGTGCATAAAACACTGCATCATAGATTAAGCATATAGTTCATTGATAGAAAACATTCCTATCTTGTATGAGTCCCTGGATTTGCTTCATAGCACCACAAAGCTTCCTAAAAATAAATAAAAGACCCAGTGTATAATATTGCAAAATATTATATTTGGATAGAAAATTTAAATCTAGCAGATTAGTGTTACTTTTACTAAGACCTCCTATGGAATTTTAAGTATAATTTCTTTCAGATAGCATCTTGCTTTGCAGCCTAGGCTTGCCTGCAACTCGATACAGTGGGTTGGTTTCAGACTCCTGATCCAATTACATTTACCTCCCAAGTGCTAGGATTCCAGTCATGTGTCACCACCACACCCTGCTTATAATTCTTTTTTGGACATGAAATACCAGATTTAAAAGAGCTAAAGGTAAATTATTTTTAAAATGTTTATATAACCTCATATAAATAATTGTGCTGATGCATAACTATCAAATAAGTTTATTTCATGTTTCATAAACTTAAAGTGTAAGAACTACTAGTTCTGTCTGAGGTCTGTCTAAAACATGTAGAGACTGGATTATTATACCTATTTTAAGAGAGCACAGTTGGCCCTCCATCAAAGGCTCTGTGTTGGTGAATTCATTTAGCTCCAGTCCCCAGATCAACAATGTTCCTTTGTCGTTGTGGTTGTCCTATACTGTACTAGTGAATCTATGACTGTTTTGCTGGGAGACTTTTCTTTATATGACCACTTAAACAATATAACAACTATTTACATAGCATTTATATTGTTTTAGGCATTACAAGTAGTCTACAATATTTATATATGAGAGTGTAAGCATGCATGCCATTTATATGGAAATATGATGTCATTTTATATAAGAGAGTTAAGTATCAACAGAGTTTGGGATCCATTTCCTGGCAGATACTTGGGGAATCTTGAAATTTGGTTTGCCTCATAATCCAACAGGCTGAGAATATATTTGGATATTTATGAAAACAACTGGAGCCTGGCGGTAGTGGTGGTGGTGGTGGTGGTGGTGGTGGTGGTGGTGGTGGTGGTGGTGCACGCCTTTAATCCCAGCAGTCAGGAGGCAGAGGCAGGCAGATCTCTTGAGTTTGAGGCCAGCCTGGTCTACAGAGTGAGATCCAGGACAGCCAGGGCTACACAGAGAAACCTTGTCTCAAAAAACAAACAAAAAAAGAAAACAATTGGAATACTCAATGCCCTTCATTTGGAGAACTATTGATTAAGTTGTAGAATCTTGTGATATACTATTACACACATATTCAGAAAGGCATATTAAATCTATAATGTATACTAAATATGAAATGCTAAGTAATGAAAACATTGCATAACAATGGATAATATATAAACTCATTTTAGTAGCAAATGGAAAACCTACATATTGGTCAATATATCTGTTTATGATGGTTATTAAAAAAGTGGAGCATGTACTCTGGACTACATCTGTCAACCTGCAGAGGCTGGAAATGGGGCTTATTGGAAAAAATTACTAAACTTTTTCTTTCTCTTGTTTTTTTAGACACAGGGTCTCACTTAGCACAGGCTGGCTTTGAACTACTAATTATCTTGTCTCTACTTTCCAAATGATGAGATTACAGGCATGTATGCACTACTACACCCAGCTTCTAGTCTTGTCTTTATACATTTTATATTTTATCCCTTACTACTACACCTATCTTGAAATAATTTTTATCAAACTTTCAAGCTTGTATATAAAGAAAGAAATCATAAACAAACATGGAGACGGTTGATATATGCTGTAGTTACATTAATGCACACATATAAATGTGTATAATGGATAATTCATCAATTGCTTCTAATAACATATCAAACACTCCTGCCTTTTAGTACAAAAACATGATTTTAAAAAGTAGTCAAAGAATGGGCAGGTCATGGAAGACAAAATGTATATGGCCAACCACAATGAATGACTTTGTGCATTCTCTACTGGAAGTCCAACAGCAGTTGAATCAGTTGAAATGAAAACTAAACATACAAAGATGAGCCACCTCATCCATTCTGTCATAAATCAACTATTGTGAAACTCCTCCTAGTTTGTACTAACTATATCATATTCAATACCATTCAACAAAGGAATGATTAAAGAAATTAACATTGTCATATAAAGCAATCTTGTGAGACCAATAAAATATTGAGGTATGTCAATTTTCAAAAAGAATGCTCATTAAGTGAGCTTGGTGGGCATGGCGGTATACACCCATAATCCCAGTTCTTGGGAAACAGAGACAGGAGGGAAACCCCCAATTTTACAAATTCACTATTAGTCCTTTCGATTTGTAGTAGTCAAAATTCTTGGGAGATGGCTCAGTGGGTAAAGTGCTTGCTGCGTGAGTGTGAAGCCCTGAGTTCAAATCCCCATAAACCAGGTAAAACTGGGTGTGGAACCACACATCTGTAATCCCAGCACTCCTACAGCAAGATGGGAGGTGAAACAGGAGACTCCTTGGAAGCTTGCGGGCCAGCTAGCCTGGCATCCGCTCCTGAGAACAGCAAAGAGACCCTGGGTCAGATAAGGTGGAAGGTGAGAACCAACGCCCAAGATTATCTTCTGACATCCACATGCATGTCATGAAACATGTACACTCATACGTGAATGCATGCGCGCACGTGCATGCACACACACACACACACACACATACACACACACACACACCCTATAACACACAAAAAGATCAATTCTCCATAATCCTCAGTATTATAAATGATAGTGCTAAATACATAATATGTGAGTTATATACAACGAAGGCATAAACATTTGAAGTATTTTAGCAGCATCAACATTTTTACAGGTATATATTTTGACCTGTTTCATTTCTGGAGTTTATGAAAGTGATCCTACATATGAATAAATCAATTTAATTGTTTTTCATAGTAGAAGTTGTGATCACACTCAATGCTGTTCAGCAGAGGAATAATTTAATAGATAATATTATCATATAATATAGTATTATGAGACAACTGAAATGATGAGGTGAGTCAATTTTTATAAAGAAATCTCATTCAAGAAGTGGGGCATGGTGCTACACACATAATCCCTGAACTTGGGAAACAGGCAGGAGGAAAATTATGAGTTTGAGACTAGCCCGAGACTAGCCCTGACTGTACAGAGACAGTGAGATACAAAAAGAAAGAAAAAACCTAGAACTTAAATGGGTAAACAATTAGTAAGAAGTATATAAATGGAAGATTTAATTCATATCTCAAACTCCAAATCTAAAATATTTTATTGTAACCACCATCTATGTATACATATATATGAAGGCATAGACAATGGTAAAGAAGTAATTGATGCTGATGTTTGCATCTGGAGGCAGAGGGAAGACTGACGAATGGCAAAGGTCTGGTGACAAGAGGGCTTTTATCTATGTTATTTAAGTTAAGTTTGACTGGATATGTAAAGAATGCAGGAGTTAGTCATGGGCGATGAAGCAACAAGGGGCCCAGGGGATAGATGATGATACACAGAAAAGCAAGAGCCACTGAAAGAGGCATCCCAGCAATTTTCTGGGAGAAAATTACGCTAAGGGTAGCAGAAACATCTGATCTAGTTGACATGAAAGCCCTTTTTGCATTCAAACGCATTAGCTACCAACCACTAGCAGATTATTAGTATCCTATGATCTGTTTCTCCCATAATCTGCTTAGAAGGGAATTTGAAGTATTGCCTTCTGAACACGTGTATTTGATCTGTATAATTGCATTTCTCATTGTAAATGAATATCCTTCTCTTTTTATATCTTTCAGTATTATGATGTAATGACTGTGATTTCACCTCCAGAATTTGGATGAATTTAGGACGTGGGCAAGATCGGGTTGTAGACTTCTAGGACTGAAGGCCATGGTGTGTGTGGATCATGGTAAACTCACCAAAGCAAGTAATGCCCTTGAGATGGTCCTGCAGAAGCCAATCATTGCTTTCTTATGTTGATACCCAGTCTTTACTGTATTACATTCAAATTGCATAAATCCATTAATGTCCAAATAAATTTTGTCTTGTTGCTGTGTTAGAGATATATGACTATTCTCTACTAAATTTTGAGTTTGAAGTAAGTATTCCATGAAAATTCTAAATATAATATATTACTAAAATGACTTGCCAAATCTGACCTTTTCCCTACAGATGGCCATGTAATCATCACTGTATTGTGACTATGGCAGGAAAGGCATGGGTAGGTGAAATTCTAAAAGACTTAGGTTTCCAGTGAGCTACACTTAACTGACAATTTGTTTATGCCATGTATAGCCTGTCATATTAATCCTCATTCTGTATTCCACAACTTAACTATTTTCTTGGTCAAAATGGTTTGTGGGGGAGGGATTAGAGATTCACAGGAAAATTGTGTATGCACTATAACAACTGTCAGCCAGAGTTATAAGAAGGAGAATTCTACCTTCTGAATTATAACGCAAGAAAAGTACTTTTTTTTCTGAGTGCATAGTATATTTGAAAGCAACATAATAAACATGCCTATAGGTTAGTATATAAAATGATCACATAATTTGTTCAAGTAATAGTTAAAGCTGACAAGTAATTTTGAAAAGGTGTGAAATGTTAGTATTTGATTCTGAACACTGAAATTGGTCCTTGGCCTCAGAAGCAAGGAATCTGGAAAAAAAATCACAAATATACAGTGATAATCACTTCTATTCCATAGTTACACTGTGAACAATTAATACATTCTGAGCAAGTACATTAGAAATGCTGTATCTCTCATTGCCATTTAGAGCTTTTAAACTATTGAAGCAACACAAACATTACAAACAGAAATCACGAACTTATTGAACCAAATGATAACTGGTGATAGGCATGTCATGGGCCCGAGGCTCAATACTGTGCAGCTGATGCCAGTCTCTGAAATATGCGGTGTAATCTGTATCCGAGTTCAAGTTGCCTTCTGAGGAAGTTCCACAGTGATCTGAAGATCACAGAAAAGCAATGGAACTAGAATAGCCAAAGCATTTCCAGGATTTCTTATTTTTCCAGATACGAAAATTTACTGCAAATTTATGAGCAAAATGGTGGAGGATAGACATATTGATTAATGAAATAAAATCAGCAGCTTAGAAATAAGCTGTCATATTTATAGACAACTTCTGAAAAGGTGCCAAGCAAGGCTATGAAGAATGGTGTTTTCACCAAATGGTGCCGTGACTAGTGGGCATCCATGTACAAAAGAATGAAGCTAAATCCCCACCTGACACGCATTCAAAACTTAACCTAAAATATATCAAAGACATCAATCTAATGGTCACATTATAAAATTCTTGGAAAGAAACAGGAGTAAGTATTTATAAGCTTGAATTATCTATTTTAGATGTTATAAAAAAAAAGAACAAGTAACAACGAAAAATGTGGGTAATTTTTATAATATAATTACATATGTTGTTTTTATCTAAAAAAAGATTATTTCAAAGAACACCATCAGGGGAGGAAAGTGGTAGTTTGGAGACTTCTAGCATTTTCCTATACCTCTGCTAATATTAAAATAAAGCAGGAGTATATCTAAAGGGAGAGGAGGTGGAATGGAAAGGTACTTGAGTGTAACAATAGAGGCCAGGAAATCCAGAAATATTGGACGTTAGATTTATAAAAGACACAACACTAGAGGCTAGGTGTGGTGATGCATGCCTCCTCCCCTATCCCAGAGAGGGTTTCTCTGTAGCCTTGGCAGTCCCGGAACTAGCTCTGTAGACCAGGCTGGCCTCGAACTCACAGAGATCTTCTTGCCTCTGCCTCCTGAGTGCTGGGATTAAAGATGTATGCTGCTGCCACCATCCAAAAACCTTGTCTCAAAACAGCGGGACACGGGGGAGTGGGGGAAGGGAGGGCAACCCTGCATTGGCGTTTGGTAACAACCTAGGCAAGAAGGCAAAATGCCCTTCAGTGGAGGCAATGGGGCTGAAAGAAAAGAGGCCCAGTGAACTCCATAGTTCTTGCATTCTGCAAAAATATGCTTTGAAGGAATTGCTGGGTGGTGGCGGCAGTGGTGGTGCACGCCTTTAATCCCAGCACTCAGGAGGCAGAGCCAGGTAGATCTCTGTGAGTTCGAGGCTAGCCTGGTCTACAGAGCGAGATCCAGGACAGACAGCCAGGGCTACACAGAGAAACCCTGTCTCAGAAAAGCTAAAAAAAAAATAGGGGGGTGTGCCTGTGACCTACATAGACATCAAGCTCTGGAGGAGTTCTCTGGACTTTCAGCTTGCTCACTGGTACAGTGGCACAGAATCACAAAGACGGGTCTTACCATCAAACCTAGGCATCAGAGGTACTTTCATTTATGTGTCTCCAAGTCCTAATAACTTCTCTTCTCTGGCTGAGACTAAGCTGAGTGTGTGGGCCCCAAAAAACTTGTGACTTGGATGCAGGTTCACACACACAAGGGCGAAGCAGACGTTTTGTCCATTTTAGAACATCTGAGAACCTCTTGGAAGCAGCAAACACAGGGCTGACACGGGTCTGCACCAGATCCTCTGCATATACAAAGTCAGCACATCTTAATTTTTATAGTAAAGAATACGAGAAGAAAGAAAACAAAGGTATTTCCATTATATGAATATATATGTATATTTGTTACATCATACGAGGTAATACTCATAACTTACACTTCTCTCTCTAACTACTTATGAAGTTGCAGCTGACATTTGTAACCACCTTCTAATATCTGTACTCTTAGCCTTCATCAAGCACAATAGCTGGTCAGAGTTCTTGAACTAGTAGGTTGATCTAAAATACCATTTCTAAACATCTGAGGTATTAGTAGTCCTGCTCGGATTGGCTTTTTGTACTTTTACATTGAATTCAATTATAAGTCATTTTCCTTAAGGAGCTTCCAATATTACATATAAACTCTTCCCTACCCAAATTATAGCCTAGCAATCCTCAGTCCCTGAGGATCATTCGCCTTAGCCAGGATAATAACTTCGTTTTTTCACTGTTTTTTGCATGTTCAGAGGCATGAAGAACCCAAACTAAATGATCATAGTTTCTCTGGCAGATGACATCCTAGTCCTTTCTCTAGAAACAAAAATCTCTAGGCCAGTAGGATTTAAAAATCATGGGACTAGGAAGGAAAACTTCTATTAAGTGGATCATTACAGGTAACAGTAAGTGCTACCGTTATCATTTCCAGCCCTTTATTTCTGGGCCTGCAAATTCTTACTCAGGAATAATATGATGGCCACAGATTCAGAGCGTATGTGATCTCCTGGAGGACCTCATTTCAGTCCTGCATGTTACTGTCACATAGATGGCCCTGTAACTGAATCTTCAAAAAGATATTCCATTGTCCTATCAACTATCTGCTACAAGATGGTAAACACGGTATTTAATCTCATAATGAGCCATAAACTGGGTCCAGAGTCTTAACTTTCTATGTCGGTTCACTGTAGGGCATGCTCCATAAAGCAATAGACTCATTCTGAGAGATAAAATATAGTGTAGTAGGCCTAGGAACTATGAATATTTGGGTGACTCCCTTGTGTTATTTGCCTATGCCTTTTAAATCTGCGTGAACCTCATCATGTATATGCTTACTTCCATTTGAAGATAGACTGTTAAGTGTATACATATTATACTCATTTCATAACAAGAAACCCATCACATCATAACTTGGTGGCCCATGTTCAGTTTCAATGAATGTAGGCCAAACACTGTATCTAGAAAGATGAACGGTTATCTTGTTTCAAAGGGCCTCCACTATGAGACATATATAAAAACTTGCCAAAGACTTCAAACAGCATCCTTTTCCATCATAGAGAATTTCATTAAGTGCCATGTTCATTGTGATGAATATGATTCACATAACAGAAGAACTTGCAAAGCATTCTATGTCTGTTTCAAAGCCTTTTTTCTTGTAAGACCCACTTAAAGCTAGCAACTCCTTGGATTATACTAACTAGAAAGATTTATACATTTCGATGAAGAACATTTTGCCTACAACAGCCAAATGAGACCACAAGGCATATGCCTCTTTCTTGTTTCTTAGAACCAGATGAAATCTCATTCATTCCTGCAAAGGTATCTTGATGTTCATCCCAAACTTGATCTGTTGATACACATTTTAGCTAATCAACTAAACTATTCAGAGTCTTCCCACTCAACTTTATGTTTTGCTTTTCCACCTACATGTTTATACCCTACAACCATAATATCCATTCTTCACAAGTTCTCTGGGTAGTTCTGCTTGTGGAAATTATAGAGCTCTAACAGTTATTTTGTAGTGTAGCACACTGCACCACCACTCATACTTTATCAGTCAGTTACCTCACTAGTAGAACCTTCCTAGGATTTGGCTATGGGTAACTGTCTAGAAATAAAGATGGGTGATAGGTCTAGGTCTTGAGGAAAACCAGCATTTTCTTGCTTGATAAGTGACTCAAGAGGGAATATTACCATTTTTCTCAAAGGATGGAAGGTCACTTCACTTAGAAAGAGGTAGAATGGCCAATACTACTGTGGGTAAAAAGGCCATTTTAATCAGCAAGGACTCCCTAGAATTTAAGAGGCCAATGTCTTTAGTTTCATTAAGGACTTCCCACACATACATAGTTAGGTTTACAGGATCTAGTTCTTTCCTGGTCAATGACTTCACTTCCATGTTAGATATTCTCTGAGGCAGAGGGTAAAACTTACTTTCAAATTCCTTCAGTTACAAAATGAAGGCGTGTACTTCAGCAATTTCAGGCCTGTGGCTTTAGGAGAAAAGCAGCTCCCGTGAGACATATCTAGAAACAAATGACCTATGAAGTGCCTAAACCAAACCAGGAATTTGAATCCCTAAGATAATTCTTTTATTACATCCCCCTTTTTCCAGTGACATTATCAACCAATGTCATTATATCCCTCAGTTTTCCAAAAATATTCAAATCTGTCTTATATGAAGTCACAAAATATTTTTGCTAGGCCATGAAATGAATTATCTATCCTCTCTGTACTACTAAAAATGGAGTCCCTAAGACTTTTTTCTTTTCTTTAAATTTTTTGGTTTTATTTATTTATTTATTTATTTATTTATTTATTTGTTTGTTTGTTTGTTTGTTTTATATCCCCACCACAGCTTCTCCTCCCTCCTCTCCTCCCACTCCCTCCCCTCTCAATCTACACCAACTCCATATTCACTCAGAAAGGGGCAGGCCTCCCATGGGCATCAGCAAAGCATGGCATACCAAGCTGCCATGAGACCAAGCACCTCCCCTATATTAATTAAGGCTGAGAAAGATAACCCGGGATGGGGAATAGGTTCCCCAAAGCCAGCCAAAGCATTAGAGACAGCCCCGCTCCCACAGTTAGGAGTCCCACAAGTAGAGCTACAAACTGTCACATATAAGTAGAGGGCCTAGCTCAATCCCATGTAGGCTCCTTGGTTGTTGGTTTCTGTGGATTTTCCTCCAATGTCCCTGACTGCTCCCCTTAGCTCCTATAATCCCTCCTCCCTCTTCTCAGCAGGAATCCCTAAGCTCAGCCCAATGTTTGGCCTTGGGTCTCTGGATCTGCCTCCATCAGACACTGGATGAAGGCTCTCCAATGACCACTGAGGTAGTCACCAATCCTATCACAGGGTATGGCTGCCAGTTCAGGCTACTATTGTTGGAGTCTTAGCTGGGACCATCCTTGTAGACTCCTGGGAGTTTCCCTTGCATTAGGCTTCCACCTGACCCCAAAAAGCCCCCCTTTCCAGTCATCTCGCTCAGCCACCCCCTAAACCGATCCCTCAAGTTCCCATGCCCACTCAACCCCAGTCCACCCAGGAGATCTCTTCTATTTCCTCTTCCCAGGGAGATCCACACATCCCTCCTTGGTCCCTCCTTGCTACCTAATCTCTCTGGGTCCATGGATTGTAGAATAGTTACCCTTTACTTTACTGTTAATATCAACTTATGAGTGAGTACATACCATGTTTATCTTTTTGGGTCTGAATTGCCTCACTCAGGATGATCTTTTTTTCTAGTTCCATTCGTTTGCCTTCAAATTTCATGATGTCATTGTTTGTAACAGCTGAGTAATACTCTATTGTGTTTATGTACCACATTTTCTTTATCTGTTCTTCAGTTGAGGGGCATCTAGTTTGTTTCCAGGTTCTGGCTATTACGAATAACGCTGCTATGAACATATTGAGCAAGTGTCCTTGTGGTATGATTGAGCATCCTTTGGGTATATGCCCAAGAGTGGTATGGCTGGGTCTTGAGGTAGATTGATTCCCAATTTTCTGAGAAACTGCCATACTGATTTCCAAAGTGGCTGTACAAGTTTTGCACCCCCACCAGCAATGGAGGAGTGTACCCCTTGCTCCACATCCTCTCCAGAATAACCTGTCATTTGTGTTTTTGATCTTAGCCATTCTCACGGGTCTAAAATGGAATCTCAAAGTTATTTTGATTTGTATTTCCCTGATGGCTAAGATGATGAACATTTCTTTAAGTGTTTCTCTGCCATTTGAGATTCTTCTGTTGAGAATTCTCTGTTTAGCTCTATACCACATTTTTAATTTGATAATTTGGTATTTTGATGTCTAGTTTATTGAGTTCTTTATATATTTTAGAGATCAGCCCTCTGTTGGATGTGGGGTTGGTGAAGATCTTTTCCTATTCTGTAGGCTGCCATTTTTTCCTGTTGACAGTGTCCTTGGCCTTACAGAAGTTTTTCAGTTTCATGAGGTTCCATTTTTTTATTGTCAATCTTAGTGTCTGTGTTACTGGTGTTTTATTCAGAAAGTTGTCTCCTATGCCAATGTGTTCAAGGCTATTCCTCACTTTACCTTCTGTCAGGTTCAGTGTAACTGGATTGATGTTGAGGACTTTGATCCACTTGGAGTCCTTAACATTTAAAATCTAATCAGGTTAGAAAGTGAATTATAGAAGCCATTTCAAGAGACTCATCTTTTTTATGTATATAATTGTACTTTAAATAATAATTTAAACTTGTTCTTTGAAAATTTTACACACATATTCTATGTATTTTGATCACATCTACCCATCATTTCCTACTCTGACTACCCCAACATAGTTCCCTTCAAAGTTCATGTTTTTTATATTTCAGTAGATTTTTAGAGAATGCAATGTATCTTGATTATAATGACCCCTACGCCTCTCCTCAGTTATCCCAACACCCATCCTCTTTCCCCCATCCTTCTTGCCCCCCTTTTAGAATATACTATCTCTCAACAGTCTTGGTCCTCTGGCTCTTACAATTTTTCCACCCCCTCTTCTTCAATGTTCCCTAAGTATAGGGATTGTATTATAAATTTATTAAGTGGAGGCAGGCCCTCCCTGGTCAGTTATGGATTTCTGTGATTTCTATCTAGTGGAAAAAGAAGCTTCTTTGATGAGGGGCGAAAGCTACATGTATTAGTATATATAAGGACAAATACTTAGATGCAGTTAGAAAATTGTATTGGTTTGTGAAAGTAACTGTCTTAGTTTGGGTTACTATTACTGTGATGAAACAGTATGACCAAAAGCAACATTAGGAGGAAAGGGTTTATTGGCTTACATATCCTAAATCACAGTCCATTGAGGAAAGCCAAGATAGGAACTCAAATCAGATTGAGTACTTGGAGGCAGGAGCTGACACAGAGGCCATAGTGGGATGCTGCTTACTGACTTGCTCTTAATGGCTTGTTCAGTCTGCTTTCTTGTAGAACCTAGGACCCCTAGCCCAGGGATGGCAACACCCATAATAGGCTGGGCTCTTCCACATCAATCACTAATTAAGAAAATGTCCTACAGGCTTCCATATATCCAGATCTTAAGGAGGCATTTTCTCAGTTGAGGCTCCCTCCTCTCAGATGGCTATAGCCTGTATCAGTTGACATAAAACTATCCAGTACAGTAGCAGTAGGAGAGTCTTCTCCTCCAGGTTCCATGACTTCACCAGCTATAGGTAGCTTACAGTGCCAGGCATAAATTTCCTCCTATTGAACAGGACTTATGTCCAATTAGGTGACTGCTGGCTACCCTCAAGATATCCATAAAATTATGTTTCTCTGAAACCATGCTTGTTACCAATCAATATTCTCCATAGAAACAGAGTCAAGAGGATAGAATTACATATATGGCTAGAAAATCTAGGGCCCATGTGTCCAAAGTCAGATGAGTGAGTGCCTTAGCTCCAGAGAACAGACACTTTGCTTTTCTTCAATCTTTTTGTTCTCTCTGGACCCTGAAATGATATTGGATGAGGGAAGATCATCTTTATTTAGTACATTGATTCAAAAGTCAGTCTCTGGGCCAGGTGGTGGTGGTGGCGGTGGTGGTGGTGGTGGTGGTGGTAGTGGCGGCGGCGCACGCCTTTAATCCCAGCACTCGGGAGGCAGAGGCAGGCAGATCTCTGTGAGTTCGAGGCCAGCCTGGGCTACAGAGTGAGTTCCAGGAAAGGCACCAAAGCTATACAGAGAAACCCTGTCTCGGGGGAAAAACAAAGATTTAAAAAAAAACCAACAAAACAAAACAAAAGTCAGTCTCTGTTTTCTGGAAGAGTTATCTGCTGGTTATGTATCCCTTAAGCCAACTGAGCTGACATCTAAAATTAACCATGACACTGAGCATTTCTAACTACTGGTTATGACCATCTTTACATATTACTGAATTGCCATTTGCCAACGATCACTGTCTACAAATAAATTTTCTTATTTTCTTTCTTGTAGTCCCAAGAATCCTTGGGAAGAAGCAGAAAATGAATAAATGTGGTAGCAGTATTTCCACTCCAAAATGTCTATTTATTGTACCCTATTTTCTTTGTTGTGCCTGAAGTCTTGCTATTGAAGAATTAAAAGACTCATTGCTCTTTTCTAAACAAAGGAGTTCTTTCTTTCAGACAAATTCTGTAATCTTTTGTAGCTAGAGTTTTCCTGCTTGCCCACAGTCAGGACAAATCTCTCACCTGCCAGTCCCACAGCCGCTCAGACCCGACCAAGTAAACACAGAGACTTATATTGCTTACAAACTGTATGGCCATGGCAGGTTTCTTGCTAACTATTCTTATAGCTTAAATTAATCCATTTCTATAAATCTATACCTTGCCACATGGCTCGTGGCTTACCGGCATCTTCACACGCTGTTTGTCATCGTGGCGGCTGGCAGTGTCTCTCACTCAGCCTTCCACTTCCCAGCTTTATTCTCCTCCTTGTCCCGCCTACACTTCCTGCCTAGCCAATGGTCAATTAGTGTTTTATTTATTGACCAATCAGAGCAACACATTTGCCATATAGAACATCCCACAGCACTCTTTATTAGTTAGAGAATAAACTTGAAATAAGTCAACAATATAGACTTCAGAAAATAGTTTAGAAGAGAAATGCAAGACTATAGAAATGTATAATTATTTATACAAATAATTATGAGCACACAGAAGAGAAAATGAGTTAGGGAGATTTTCAAAGTTTCCCTATTGGAAGGCTTAATACTACATAGATATTAATTCTTTCAACGTTTATTATAAAAGGGGAATACTTAATTTAATGCATATGGAATTACATTTTTTATTTCTTATTTTTATTACATTTTTATTGTCTGAGAATTTCAGCTATCTGTTGTGCATTGATCAAATTCACCCTGTCCTTGCCTCCAATTCCTCCTAACCTTTTCCTCAGTGATGCGCAAGTATAGAACTATATAACCTGTCCAGGGTCACGTCCCTGAAGAAAACTGACTCTTGCTTCCTCATGAGTTATTAAATAGCCAATAGTCCCTTAGCTAGGGGTGGGGCTTAATGAACCCTTGACCCTTCCATGATGGGATTGTGGCCATCTTTCATAGTTCTTATGCATGTAGTCACATCTTTTGTTAATTCATGTACACAGAAATCCTGTAATGCTCAACAAATACTGTTTTGCTTTATATACTCACTACCTCTGACTTTCTGCCCCCTCTTCCATGATGATCTCTGAGCCTTGAGAGAAGGAATTGTGATATAAGTTTCTAATGTAGAGCTGATCATTCCAAAGTTTCTACACATTAACCAGTTATGGGTCTCTATAGTAATCACCATCTACAGCAAAAGAAGTTTTTCTGATGAGTGTTGAGAGATGCACTAATTTATGGTTACAAAATTAACAATTTAAGTGATTGTTTATTATTATGTCCATTTAGCAGAATAAAAGCAGATATTTATTCCCTGTGACTTAGCCAAACATGTGAATTTTGGCTCAGTTAACAGTACCAGACATGAGGTCTCTCTTGTGGAGAGTGCTTTAATTCTTATAAGAAAGCAGTTGGTCACTCCAATAACATTCATGCCACTGTTGTACCAGGAGGGTTATTTTGCCAGGATAGACATCACTGTAGTTCTCAGAGTTCATATCTAGGTAAGGGTCTTATCACTAAGTTCTGGAAGGTCCTCAAGGGCAATGCCAATATTCTGTAATGTTAGGGGAAGTCTATGGTTCTTTACTGACTAACAAATCAAAAAGAGATATTCCACAGCCCTGAAAACTTGCATTAAAAAATTATATGGACTCAAAGGTTATATTTAGTAATATATATGTATATACAATACATATATACACAAAATAACAATTAGTGAAAAAACAGCCTTAAATTTGAAGGAGAGGGAGAGGAGTATGGAAGGTTTGGAGGGAAGAAAGGGAGGAAATGTAATTATATTGTACCCCCAAAATTAAATTCAAAAAACAGATTCTGTATTTGGCACTAGTTTTTAAAATTTTGATAGCTAATATTGTCTGAGAGAAGCATTGTCTCCATTATTGGGTAAGCCCCCCCCCCCCGAGAGAGAGAGAGAGAGAGAGAGAGAGAGAGAGAGAGAGAGAGAGAGAGAGAGATCACCAGAAAATTCAGGATTATATTAAATTTATTCCATGCATCACAAAGGAAAGGCAGGGCCAGCAAGACAGTTCAGCAAGTGAAGGCACCCGGAACAAAACTTGACAACCTGAATTTGACTCTATTGAACTCACATAGAAGAAGGAGAGAACTGATTCCTGTAAAGTTGTCCTTTGACCTTCATATGTATAACATGGCACATGTGCCCCCCACACACAAAATAAATGAGTGTTAAAATAAAGAAGACTTAATCTTTCTTAAATTCCCATATTAGTAGCTTGAAAGTATTGTTGACTCTACTTGCCTTGTGAATGTGTCACTATCCACTACACTGAATGCTCTGACTAGATAACCTAGTAGTTATGTTTCCATCTTTATGGGGCATGGAGGGATCATCATTTTGACTGACAGCTTCACCAAAGTCATACTGAATGAGGGACAGACAATTCCTAAAAGAAAGGGATGCAAGGCATGTTAGAAAGTCACATGTGTAGCACTGGTTTCAGCAGGGTGGCAGAACAGATCTTCCAATAGCTTCCCTCAACAACAGTAAGAATTTGGTAGCCATCCAAAAATCAAAGTGTATTTCCATGTTGTAGATCCAGGTAAAAGGCTGGTGATCTGTGATGCAGTCAACAACCAAGGGTGGCTGGTTTGGGAAGAGAGCTTTCACACAGGTGGCAGGGAATCTACCCATGGTGTTAATTGCAGAAAAAGAAATAGCTTGAACCCTAAATCAACTTATTATGATCATTTGGCCACAGCCTTATCATACGAAACATCTCCCCTGGGATCTTGAAGAAGTTACATTCACCTGTGCCTTGTATGATTTTGGCTGTGATCTATAATGTTGTGTAGATTATTTCTATATCCTCTCAGCTATCTTCTTTAAGCAGTCCTACTCAATCAAGGTACTATGGTATGTCAGGCTTACCCATGCCCCAGAGAAACAGGCCTGTAGACCTTGTACATACAGAAGATCCTGAAATAGTAAGACAACTTGACTCCATCTCTTCTCAAGGCTGTTCTAGAGCAGTCCTATCTGCCAAAGAGTCTACTAGGATATGTGACTGTTCACATACCCGGAGGAAGTCCACTGATCTTGTCGAGGTTTAAGATAACCCAAACCTACTATTTCCAACCAAAGACAGGAAATAAGTCTGTTGGTAAGTTTACTTGGAGGTGTGTTCACAGATTTCCATCAAAGTCAAGATTATTAAGGCACCCTGGGTCCTTGATGCAGATCTCATCTACGTCTTAGATCTAGTCCCCCACACACAGAAAGCTAGTCAGTGACTGCCAGAAGCCTCAGAGAAGACCAGGGAGGGACAGGCATACACACAAATAATAATCGATTCCACTGTTGACCCTGCAGCAGCTACAAGATGTTGTCCGTGCATCACCCAATTGCTGTTCTGGAAGGAGTCATTTTTCCAGAGAAAGCTCTCTTTGGAAAAGTATTTGTAAGAAATGGAAGAAGTGTTTATTCTTCTAAATGCACATTTACCAGATCAACACCACAAAGTTTTTGTTTTTGTTTTTTGTTTTTTTGAGACAGGGTTTCTCTGTGTAGTTTTGGTGCCTGTCCTGGATCTCACTCTGTAGACCAGGCTGGCCTCCGAACTCACAGAGATCTGCCTGCCTCTGCCTCCCGAGTGCTGGGATTAAAGGTGTGCACCACCACCGCCTGGCTCAAGATCACGAAGTTAAAGATGAACTAAAACATAAACAGCACCAATAGAAACCCCACTAAATTACACTAAAAAATCGAATTTCTGTAAATTGTTTATTAAAGGTTTTTAAACAATAATCTTACTTCTTACTGTCTTGGTTGTATTCCTTTCTCTTGCCTTATTGCTCTGTCTAAGATTTCAAGCATTATGTGAAGTACTCTAACAGTACAGGAAATTATTTTAGTTTTTCTCTATTCAGTATAATATTAACTATAGGTTTTGTCATGCAAAACATTTACTAGATTGAAGTATGATTATTCTCTTCCTGGTTTCCTCAGGGCTTTTATCATGAAGGGATGCTAAATTTTATCAAAGGCCTTTTCTGTAACTGTTGAGATGATCTTGTGATATTTGTCTTTGATCCCATTTATGTGCTATTATGTTTACTGATTTATGTATGTTGAAGTATCTTGGCATTCCTTGAATGAAAACAACTTGATCACATATATTCTTTTTTACTGCTGTCAAATTCAGCTTGCAAGTATTTTATGGAGGATAACACACACACACACACACACACACATAGAGAGAGAGCATTTTATTGAGGATAACGTGTGTGTGTGTGTGTGTGTGTGTGTGTGTGTGTGTGTGTGTTCGTTCATTCAGAAAAGAGACCTATAGTTTTGTTGTTTTAGTTGTGTATCTAGTTTGGGTATCAGGGTAATAATGGCTTCATAGACTGGAAGTATGGAACCCATTCTTCCCTTTTAAATTTGTAAACACATCAAAGTCACACCAAATTTCATAAAACACATACTACTAGATCTAAATCACAGATTAATCACAACACACTGATAGTACCCTACTTAGTAATCTTAGTAATAGGTTCTTAAGACAAAAACTAAGTAAAGAAACATTGTTGTTAAATGACACTCTGAAGAATACATGTTCTTCTTGGCAGCACACAAAACTTTTTTTCAAAATTGACTACATGTGTGTTGGTTAATTTTTTTTGTCAACTTGGCATAAGTTAGAGTAATCTGAGAAGAGAAAACATCAATAGAGGAATTGCTTCCACTAGATTGCCTGTAGGCAAGACTGCCAGACATTTTCTTTTTCTTTTTCTTTTTCCTTTTCTTTTTCTTTTCTTTTCTTTTTTGTTTTGAGAGAGGGCCTCTCTGTGTAGTTCTGGCTGTCCTGGAACTTGCTCTGTATACAAGTCTGGTCTTGAACTCAGAAATCCACCTGCCTCTGGCTCTCAAGTGCTGGGACCAAAGGCATGAGTCACCATGACTGGCCATGGGCATTCTCTTGATTAATGATTGATATAAGAGAATCTAGCCTACTGTGGGCACTGCCATCCCTGGGAAGGTGGTCCTGAGTTGTATAAGCAAGTGATGGGGACTGAGCCAGCAAACTGCATTCCTTTATGGTTTCTGCCTATGTTCCTGCTCGAGTTCCTGCCCTGACTTTCCTCAATGATGGATTGTGATCTGAAAGTGCAACACAAATAAACCCTTTCCTTGACACACTGTTTTTGGTCAGTGTTCTATCACACAAGGAGAAAGCAAACTAATAGAGAAATTGGTACCAGGAACATGGAGAATTGCTGTGACAGACCTGGCCATGTTGTTTTGTGGAAGATTGGGGAAGTGTTTGGAACTTTGGGCTGGAAAGCCATTGAGTACTCACAGTTTAATGGGCTGTTTATGGGAGCTTATAAGATAAGAATATTGAGAGAAATACAGATAACAAGGCCTTACGAAGTTTCAGAGGGAAGCAGAGACTCTATCAGGGACATTTATGTGTTGTATTTAATTAAGAAATTTTGTTTTTTTGTCAGCTGGGGCTGAAAAAACTCACCTGTGATTGATAAGAGACCAACATCATTGAGTTGAAATTCAGGAAAGTATTTTTTCAGGGTCAGCACACAGGAGATACGGTCCAGAGGGGGCTAGAGCTATATCTCAACTGGGCAGCTGAACTTCAAAATGTGTAAAAGTTTCCTATATGGTTCTGCTTTTGATATTGTGGAAGCTGCAATATTGAAGGGGTCATTAGGAAAAGCTGAGTTTTGACATCATAAGCAGGGGTGGAGCCCATGAAGAGGTTAGAAGAGACCATTAGTGAAGGTGTAGCCTCAGTTTCAGTGAAGACACCAATATATTACAGGTGTCAGGGCAGTGGCATGACCATCAGAGACAGTGGCAGATGTGGAGTGGAGCAGGTATGACACTACAAAACAAGCCATTTGTACTGTGGAAGGCACAGCTGGAGAGGTGAAGCTGCCCATGCCATCTGGAGTCTACAAATAAGTCCCAGGTCCCAAGGATTGAGCTACAGACTTGATTTACATTTCTGTATGTTGGTTTTGCTTTGATTTGATTGTAATTGTGCCATGATCCTTTCCTGGAAGAAGTATGTAACTTTTTTTTTTTTTATTTTATAGGAGCCCACAGTAGAGAGATCTTGGACTTTTAAAAAAGAACTTGGAATTTTTTAAAGACTGTGGGATTTTGAAATTGGGCTGTGTTTTAGCTTTTTTGCTTATAGTGTTTTGAGAGGAATATTTCCATTTCCCTACTTAAACAAGTGCTCAATGTTAATGTTTTTTGCTTCTCTTAATTCTAAAGTCCTATTTTTCTAGGTTTTGCATTATTACTGAGCACCTTCTGGTGTTCTCTAGTGCCTTTAGTTGAGGCAGGACAGCAATACAAGAAAAAAAACATGAGGACATGAAGAAGACAAGGAACTCTTCACCTAGGAGTCTGGTTGAAACCTCTCACCAGCTGAGAAACAAGAATGCCAGAACAATTCCTAACATTTGCTGTGAATGTCACCAACGCTCACATAATATAGATACAATATTCCTTCCAAATATAGCTATGTTAGTTTGCTTTCTGTTGCTGTAATAAATACCGTGATCCAAAGGAATTTGCATGGGAAATGTTTATTTGGCTTACACATTACAGTCCATCATGAAAGGAAATTGGGACAGGAACCTAGAGGCAGGAACTGAAGCAAAGGCCCCAATGCTGTTTACTAGTTTTCTCAGCCTGCTTTCGTATATAGTCCAGGCCCAAGGTCATCTGAACTGTGTAGGAAAGCTAGCTGAGTATAAGTTGGTCTGTGATCCAGCTACAGCCAGCATTCTCCATGGTTTCTGCTGTACTTCTTTAGCAGGGAAATGAGTGCCTTCGTTGGAGAATATGCTGTGTGGAAGAGCAAGTAGGCCTGCCTTTAAGCTCTCGCCTTTAGCTCCTGGCTTGACTTGTCTCAATGATGGCTTTTGACCTAGACTTGTAAGCTATATAAATCTTTCCTCTGGTAGAAGAATAAGAGGTCAAAATATTTGATCACAGCAACAGAAAAGAAACTAGAGCTGGACCCAGTTAAGGCTACTGCTCATGGATTAGGACTTTCTCAATTAAGAATTCCATCTATATTAAAGTAAATCCAGGATGCAGTAAAATTGTGAGCATCTGTTCAGTTCATTGTCATGATAAAGAAGAGGGCCATGTTGTATCATGAATGAAGACCAGATACAGTAGCCATATTCCTTGCTTATTGACTATTCAGGTTAAGGAAGACTTCTTTGTTATATTAAAAATGGGTGGGGATGGTTAGCTTTCACATGAATACACATTTATAAAAAGTCATGGATTGTTCCAATACTTCAAAAAACATCATAACTTTCATATGCTGATAAAATGATTTTACATAGAATCATATGCTGGAGCATTTACATTTATCAAGAGTCCAAGACAGGGTCAAAGTTTACGGTATTCAAGACTATGTAACACTACTGTTAGCAGAAACATTTCAGGGTTCAAATTAAAAGATTTCCTAATCCACAATTCAAAGAAGTCTAGGGAATTCAAGGGTGTTAGAAAGAATATACTCTTCTGTTTTAAACACCATCAAAAGAAGGCCTGGGTGATGTCAGCATTATCTGAAGACTGATTTACAAGCTGCTCCATTCCATAGGCAAGACTATATTGGAAGCAAACTATTTTGTCTTTGAAATTACCAAAGTAATGGATTTTATGATAATGTTTTCATACAAATACTGCACAATAATTTGTTTTATTGGTCCCACCCCTCCACTGTTCTCTACCATTCCTAATGACGCTACAATTGGCAGACTCCTTCCATTCCCCCAAATAATCCCCTCTTCTGTTTTTACGTCACATGTGTTTCCTTACCCTCTTGAATTCCCCTACCCCTCCTCTTCCCTTAAAACCAGTTCTTCATCTTCAGAGTTTCATTACCTTTACATATGCGTCCATTTTGCATTAAGGAACAAAACCAGAAACTTCGTCTTAAGGTAATTTGTCTAAGAGCGACCTCAAGTTTGAATTCTGCACTTCTCTTCCTGTCTGCCATTTGTCTGTAGTTTGTGGTAACTGGCCTGTTTGCAGCCTGTCTATTGTGTTGTGTCTTATCTGTACCTATTGCTTGTCTGTAGTACCTTTATGTTGGACGTGTCCCCAACAAAAGGCTTTTCTTTGTATTTATTGAACAGCACAGAAAACGTGATTCAGGAAAGGAATGAAGGATTAAAAAACAAACAAACAGACTAGAAATCTTTAACTGAGTTTTACAAGAGAAGAGATTATTTTCTGACCCTCAACTGACCCAGAATAGCACTCAGAAATGCAAATAGATGTTATCAACCTATATATCCACATGTTGCCTCCAACATTAATGGGTTTTGTTTAAGGTTGCTTTCATTCTGTTGGCTGCTTTGAGCAAGTTATTACTACAACATCATGCATACACAAATATATTATTCTGGGTCAAGTGCTTGGTAGATTATATAACTTAAGATTAATGCTTTAGATTTAGCTTAGGTTTTATAAGCTGATTGTATGGGAAATCCAAGCATCCTAAGGTTTGTTACATAGTTTTAAATACAGGTTAAACTTAAACAGGCTGAGTACACAGTAGAATAGCAGAGTAAGTAAGTACATAGTCTTAAATGATTCCAAAGCATATTATTAACTTGGTTGCAAGGTTTAGAAAAAGTTCAGTTTCTTTGAAGGCAAGCGATACTTTCAGAAAATGTATTAACGCACATTAATTCTAGATTCTACATTTGATTGAGAATATGCTGCACTTGTTTTTTATGAACCTGGCTTGTTCTCTTTTCAGAATGATTTCTACTTCCATCTATTTTCACGCAGTGGCAAAATTTCATTTTTTTTTACTGCTAAATAAAATTTCATCGTGTACCACATTTTAAAAATTCATTTATCTATTGTTGGACATCCAGGCTGGTTCCATTTCCTATGTACTATGAATATTACAGAAATAGACATGGGATGTGGATGTCCTTCACATACATACCCAGGAGTGGAATTTCTGGGTCATGTAGGTTTTTTGTTTTTTGTTTTTTTAAGGATTTCCATAGCAGATAAATGAGTTTACATTCCTATCAGCAGTGTGTACGATTCCTCTTTCCCCGCACCCTTGGTAACACCAGCTGTCATTTGTTTACTTAGTGATAGCCATTTGGACTAGGGTAAAGTGGAAAAGTAACATATTTTCATCTGCATTTTCCTGATGCCTAACAATGAGGAAAACTCATAAAAAAATTGACTACTTATATTTCTCACTGAGCTATTTAACTCTATGTCTTAGTCGTTAATTGAATGATTTGGTTTTTGATATTATATTTTGCATTCTTTATATATTCTAGGTGCTAATTTGTTTGAGGTGTAATTGACAATGATAGGAGTTTCTTTTTACCTGGGAAATTAATTCCTTTCATGTGTAGAAGACTTTTAAATTCATGTACTCCTTGGAATTATTTAATCACTTTGCCCTCTTATATTAACATTATCTGAAATAACAGTAAATCCTGTTTTGAGATCAAGAATTTATGACCACAGAATAATCACAATGCATTAATGGAAATTCTCACTTCACCAAAAGGCAAGATATCTGAATAAAATGATAGTTTTTTTTTACAGATATTTCCTATCTTTTAATTTTTCATTTTATTATTGTTGTGTATATATATGATGTATGAAGGCTTCTCGTGATTCAGTGGATGACTTCACACCCATGCCCGTGTAGGACATAATGGGGGGAGGGAGAGAAAGAGAGAGAGAGAGAGAGAGAGAGAGAGAGAGAGAGAGAGAGAGAGAGAGAGAGAGAGAACATCAAGTTGTGAGGGAGATTTGTCAGGGGTATATTGGGAAATTTGGGGGGTATGATTATATTCACTGTACATACACTTTTAATTCTCAATAATAAAGAATAATTATCAAAAAAAACCCCAGGTGTTGGATCTCTTCTTTCATCTTTTTTGGGGCAGGCTTTCTCTAGTTTTTTCTGCCACACTCCATACTCCATGGCAGCTGGCCAGTGAGCTTCTGGGTGATTCTCTTGTCTTAACCTCTCCTCTTGCCATAGGAGTGACAGAATTATAGAGATGTGCCATTACATCTGGCTTTTTAACATGGGTTCTGATGACTGAACTCAAAAGGTCAGGCTTGCATGACAAGCACTTTTACACTCTGAGCCATCTTGCTGGCCCTGGTTCCAGGGTTTAATCTAATCGCCTGCATCTTTTCATTGGTGAGTTTAGACAAAGGTTATTTTTAAGAGAGTGTCATGATTTGGAGAGTGAAGGGGGGTATACATGAGGGGTTAGAGGGAGAAAGGATGAAGAAGAAATGATGTGAGTTTATATTTTAGTATTTTCTTAGAAGGGATTTGCTTGTCTCTCTGGATTTATTGGTAATTTTTTCTGGTTTGGTTGAATTCTTGTTATTTCTTTCCTCCCTATTAATAGTTTGTTGGCTTATCATGTTGAGCAGTATGGATTTCTTCCCGTCTCTCCTTTGTTCATTCATAACTCTCATGAAGAATATTCTTCTCAGTGCTGTCATGATTGAAGCTGTCTTTCTTCTTCCTCTCTATAACATATCATTGAGCATCCTACTTTCGCACTACTGGATTCATTGTTATGAATTGCCTTAAGTTGTGCTTCGCTATTATTTGTCACAGAGAGGTACTTGTCTAGTTGTACTTATGCGGAGGCTTAAGTTTCTCTTTCCTCTCGGTCATCATTCTTTTTGTAGAGTTGGAAATTTTCTGATAAAATGACATAAAATAGATTGTTTATACCTTTTGATTTTTATCTTAGCTCCTTTTACCCCATGTGTTCTTAGACTAGCAATTTGAATGCATGTCAGAGTTCTTAAAAGTTTTGGACATGGGACTTTATTATTCTTTTCTTTATATAAGGCAGAATGCATTATGCTGCAGCTTCGTCCTATACAACTTAACTTTGCTTCCCATTCCTGACATTCCTCGGCTTGGTCTTGTTTGTTGAGGGTGCTCTCTATAGTGTGTAGTGTGTAGTGTGCGTGTGTGTGTGTGTGTGTGTGTGTGTGTGTGTGTTGTGTGTTGGTTAACTTTTTCATTTCCAGCACTTCTGTTTGGGTCTTTTTCAGAGTCTCAATTTCCTTGCTGAATTTATCTTCCATGTTTTAAATTTGCTCTCCCACATTGCCAAACTTTTCATACATGTTGCTTACTTTCTAGGTGCTGAATTAATTTCTTTACTTGACTGACATGTCCTTATTGTGGATTCCGTGCTCCTTTTTAAAAGCAGGGTCCCACGGGACTAAAAAGATGTAAGAGCACTTGTTCTTACAGAGGACCTAGGTTTAATTCCCAGTACCCCCATGGTGGCATACAACCATCTGTAATTCGAGCTACAGGGGATCTGGTTCCCTCTTGTGATCTTCATGGACAGCAGGCATGCATGTGGTACACATGTACACATGCAGACAAAACATTCATACACATAATATAAAATAAATGACTTTTAAAAATTAATAGAAATAGGTTCCTGAAATTTCTTCTTGTATTTAACTCTCTCTTTAGTTTCTGGTACTGAGGCACTATGAGCTTATGGGGTCCTCACAGCCTTTCTTTTCTCATTTTATGTGTATGTTTCTTTCTTGTGTCTTGCACATCTGCTGGGATGGATATGTCCTCCAGCTCGTTTGTCTACTTCCTCTTCTTTTTGTTTGTTTTATGTGTCTTCTTATTGCATTATCATTGCTTGAGTTTATGGTCCTGACTACTATTTAGGAGGGACTGTGACTCCATTGACAGAATCATCAGTTTGATAGCAGTCTCGGCATTAACGTACAGAAAATGATACTTGTGTCCTTATTTCACCAGTAAAAGCTGGCTAATGAAATTAGTTGATATCAGAGAGCTCTGGTTTCCAGTGAGAGACCTTGAACCAGGACACTCAATGTTGAGCTCTGCACTTGCCATATGCATACACAAAGACACTGATACACACACACACACACACACACACACACACACACACACAAACATACATACACACACAGAGGCAAAAAGGTACTTTGGGGTGGAGGAAACGTAGTTTATAGGTGTGTGTGTGTTTTGAGAACTAATGACATGAATATTGAAGAAGTAAAAAGAAGAGAGAATAAGAAAAGGTGCAAAGATAGAGTAAAATATGAATGAGTGAAAGTATATGAGGTAAAGTTATGAGAAGCAATAGAGAAAACATATTGCAAGTGCAGAAAAAGGAAGCCTAATGATACTAATGCTATTCAGGCAAGATAAAGTTCAACATGACAAACAATTGAAATACAAATTATAAATAAAAAAATCTGAAAAACTAGGGCCTTAGATATGGGTCAGTGGGTAAAATGTTTGACATCAGAGTTTGCATCCCAGCCCCAATGGGAACATCAGGCAGGTATAGTGGAATCCCTGTAATCCCAGCTCTTGGCAGGCAGAGAGACAGGGAATCACCAGAGCAAGCTGGCTAATGAAATTAGCTGAAGTCAGCGAGTTCTGACTTCAAGTGAGAGACCTTGAACCAGGACACTGTGTTGAGCACTGCACTTGTCATGTGCATATACAAAGACACCAACACACACACACACACACACACACACACACACACACACACACACACATAAAATTATAAAGTGAAATAAGAAAAATGACATCTAGCTGGAATGAACGTAGTTTCTTCCACTCTTAGTGTTTCGTTTCTTTTTTTAAGCTCTCTGTATAGGTGGAGGAAGGATATCTAGTCTTAGTAATTCACACAAATTTGATTGCTGTATCATCTCTGCTGAAAGAAGTTTCTGTGTCAAACTCAGCTTACTGCAGAAGTTCTCTAGTATGTACCTAGCTGTTATAGCCTTATCTTTAGTACTTTCATGGGACTCCTGAATGTGTAAACACGTAGGTCTCTGATTCTCATGCCTTCTCTTGGAACTCATTTATTTTTCTGTTGGCTTGTCTTGCCCAACTTTCATATGATGGTTTTTATTTTTCTTATTATATTTATCTATATTTTTTAAAAAAATAAGACTATCATAAGTGGAAATGTTTGAAGACAAGCACAAGCTAAGATGGGTTGTTCTGAAGCTGATGCTAAAGCCATATACAGAGTGGGAACAATCACAACAGCACAGGAAAGAAGAAGTTAATGAAAAGGAAATATGAAGAGGAGTGCATCTATACCATCCAATTCAACGAACCAGAAAATCCTTAGTATTAATAATGGAGAAAGAAAAGAATAAACAATAATCAAACCAAACTCATAAATAACCAACACAATGACAGAAACTGCCCTCCAAATCCACCTCAAGTGATCTTAATTGTCCAACTCCAAGATTCAAACTTGAAGACTGGATTTTTAAAAAGATCCCATCTGTTCTCTCCGAGAAATGCACCTTATTGACCATTTAATCTTTTGACTCACAGATTAAGAGTCAAAAGATTAAATTGATTAAACAAGGGGAAACCAAGACAAGTTTGCACAGCTATTCTTCTGTCTGGTAAAACAGACTACAAACTCACATTTACCAGAAGAGATAGAGACTGTCCCTACATATTGATAAAGGGAAAATTCGTGTAACACTCAAATGATTTTATAGCATAAAAACTACTTGGCATGAGAAATCAGATAAGTCTTGATACAATAATAGTGAGTGACGTCAACACCTATCCTCTTCATCCAAACTAAAAATCAATAGACTTGGCAAAGTTAAAGCATACTATAAAACAAATGGGCTTCACGGATCTAGAATACTCCAGATATTAAATACATGTTCATCTAAGTAGCCTACGAAATCTCTAAAATAGAAGACATTCTTGGGAACAAGGCAGGGCTTAACAAACTCAGAAGAACTGAAATAGCCTTGGTATGTTTTATAAAACTGTAATGATATAAGATTGGAAATCAATAGCAATAGATGTTACAGAAGTACTTGGGGAAGGAAGAATATGTACAATGGATGAAGGTCTATCAAAAAAGTCAGAGTAGGAATTTAGACCCTCTTAGAATCAAATAAAAAATGAAAGCAGGTCATACTGGTACCTCTGGGATATTAGTAGAGCTGGGAGTGCTTGTGTTAAAAAATTAGACAAGGCCGGGCGGTGGTGGCGCACGCCTTTAATCCCAGCACTCGGGAGGCAGAGCCAGGAGGATCTCTGTGAGTTCGAGGCCAGCCTGGGCTACCAAGTGAGTTCCAGGAAAGGTGCAAAGCTACACAGAGAAACCCTGTCTCGAAAAACCAAAAAAAAAAAAAAATAAAATAAAATAAAATTAGACAAAAGGGGGCGCTGGGGAGGTGGCTCGATGCATAAAGCTTTTACTGTACAAGTGTGAAACCAGATTTTGGATCACCAGCATGCATATAAAAGCCTTATTTCTAGCAGCTTGCCTGTAATCCTAAGACTTAAGAAATAGAGGCAGGATTTACCTGAAGTAAGCTGGCTAACTGAATTAGTTGAATTGGTGAGCTCTGGGTTCAGTGAGAGACCCTATTTCTGTAAATAAAATGGAAAGCAATTGAGGAAGATACACTATATCAACTATATCATCCACATGCATGCACACATGTGCATACATACCTGCACACATGTGCCATAACACACATGTGAACATGTATAAATATGTGCACATGCAAATAAATCAGATGAATAATACTTTAAAGTAATAGAAAACCAAGAACTAAACTCAAAATAGTAGCTAGCAAGAAATAATAGAGACTAGAGTAACACTTAATGAAATGGAAAATGAAAATACAACCAAAGAAAGAGTAGGTTCTAGAATAAAACAAATAAAACTGATAAACCACCAGCCAATCTAACTATAAGAAAGATGTTGAAGAACCAAATTAATAAAATTGAAGTTAAAAAATACGTGCTACAACAGCATCTAATGAAATTGATATTATGCTCATACTTCCAGGCCTAGCACCTGTCAAACAGCTCCTGAACTGACTTGCTCCAGTAAGTCCCCAATAACCAACCCCACCAACACCATCACCACCCTTCCTACACTGAACCAGCCTGAAGCAGACTAGACTTTCACATCAGACACACAACTAACAAAAGAAGAACAGATAAATTTTTCTCTTGACTACAAGAAACTCATCTTACCTTCAAAGATAAACACCACCTTAAAATGAAAGGATAGAAAAAGAAATAATCCAAGTAAACGGGAGCAGGAAGAAAGCAGGGGTTGCTATCCCAATATCTATCAAAATAGAGTCCAAACTAAAACTAAGAAGGAGAGATTAATCTCTAATCATTCTAATCAAGCAAGCAATTAACAAGAAGACACTACTATCCTAAACATAAACACACCAAACTCTAATATAGCCAATTTCATGAAACATGTACTACAGGAATTAAGGGCACAGATTAAAACAACCCATACAATAGTGGATGATTTCAGCAACTCACTTTCTCTAATAAGCAGGCGAAGTGGACAAAAAATAAACAGAAACATCAGAGTTAAATGACATCATACATCAAATGGACCTAACAGGTAGCTACAGAATACTCGACCACTAAGGAATATGCTTTCTACTCAGGAGCCCATGGATGCTCCTCAGAAATAAACAACATACTGTGACATCAAACTTCTTCTTTTTTTTTTTTTTTTTTTTTTTTTTGGTTTTTCGAGAGAGGGTTTCTCCGTGTGGTTTTGGTGCCTGTCCTGGATCTCGCTCTATAGACCAGGCTGGCCTCGAACTCACAGAGATCCGCCTGGCTCTGCCTCCCGAGCGCTGGGATTAGAGACACGTGCGATCGCCGCCCAGCACATCAAATGTTCTTAACAAATTCAGAAAAAAAAATGAAATAACTCTGTGTATAACAATGAAACCAGATCTGTATCCATCACCATGTACAAATATCAACTCTAAATGGATCCAAATGTAAAACCTGAAACACTGAAACTGCTAGAAGAAATCACAGGCAGTACCTTACAAGATACAGGAGCAGGAAAGGACTTTCTGAATAAAACTCCACCCACTTAGGATTTAAGGCCAACAATTGACAAATGGGACCTCACTATAAAACTATAACGCTTCTGTACAGCAAAGGAAATGAAGATGAAGGCTACAAAGTATGAGAGAATCTTTGCTAGCCAGATATCAGAGAGGATTACTGTCCAGACCATATTAAAAACAAAAAATAACTCAGTTAACAAAAACAAATGGTTTAATTAAAAATGAGCCATGCTTCTACATGCAGAGTTCTCAGAAGAGAGAAAAATATCTAAGAAATAGCTTTAAAAGTATTCAACATCATCAGCAATCAGAGAAATGTAAAGTAAAACAGCTTTGAGATTTAATCTTTCCCCAAACAGAATGGCTCAGATGAAGAAAACAGTTGACAACAAATGCTGATGAGGCTATGGAGAGAGGGGAACCCTCATTCACTGTTGGTTTGCGAAACTGTGCAGCCACTCTGGAAGTAAGTGTGAAGATTCCCCTACCATATGAAACAGGTGTAGCACTCCTTGGCATATACCTAAAGGACTCAATGCTGTGGATATTGCTCTATATAAATAAAACACTGATTGGCTAGTGACCAGGCAGGAAGTATAGGCGGGACAAGGAGAGAGGAGAATTGAGGAAGGAAGAAGGAAAGGGAGACTGGCTGGAGCCACGGCCAGGACAAGGAAGATGTAAAGTACCGGTAAGCCACGAGCCATGTGACAAAGTAAAGATTAATAGAAATGGGCTAAATATAAGAGTGAGAGCTAGACAATGATAGGCCTTAGCTAATGGCCAAGCAGTTTAAATAATGTAAGAGTCTGTGTGTTTATTTTATAAGTGGGCTTTGGGACTGAAGGAATTTGGCTGTGGGAGCTGGAGAGAAATTCTCCAGCTACAAATGGCGCCCAACGGCTCGAGTTTCCACCTTAAACCTAACAATATTTAATAACCAATTCTAAACAAAGCCAAAACCAGGTTCCTGCTTCATGTCTCATATGGGCAGCTAGATGCCGCAAAACGCGGGTTTGAGCTACTGGCGGGTTCCTGGTGTGTGCACTTGACCTGCAGTATGGTGGGAATGAGACCTGTGCCAGCGGCACATTACGGTGTGTGGTAGATTTAGTCTTTACTACTATTTAAAAAAGAGAGAGAGAGAGAGAGAGAGAGAGGTTTCTGGGCTACACGCTGCTTTGATAAAAGCGTAGACGCACTATTTCTGAGACTAGATGGCTCCCAGAGCTGGCGGAACCGCCATGTTGGGAAGCTAAAGTGGGCGGAGCCAGCAGCCACAGCACAGTTTCAGGCTTAGAAGGCTGCAGTTTAAAGCAATAGGTTCACAATAAGACTGATTCAGATGAAATAGTTTCCAATGTATGTAAAAATGTACGTAGGCTTCAAAAAGAGATAAAAAGGAATATATACAATTACATAAACAAATAGTTTTTAAAAATAAAGTCTTTAAAGAAACAATAAAGGGGGGCTGGAGAGATGGCTCAGAGGTTAAGAGCACTGGCTGCTCTCCTAAAGGTCCTGAGTTCAATTCCCAGCAACCACATGGTGGCTCACAACCATCTGTAATGAGATCTGGTGCCCTCTTCTGGCCTGTAGGCAGACATGCAGGCAGAACAGTGTATACATAAATAAATAAATCTTAAAAAAAAGAAACAATAAAGGCAATAAGTCACGTAAAGATGGCTATCACACAGAGAATCTGGATTAGGTTGTCTTTGATATTCGTAACTGAAGAAAAACATTTGATTGTAAAAGCTGTTCAGTTATGCCAAAATGTAAATTTTAAAGGTACCTTGACTTCAAAATTTGGATGTAAGGATGTGTTGTCTTGGAAAGGAGGCTCTGCTTTTGTTCCCACAGAAAGCCAGAGGCTATGGATTTGTTCCAGATTAAGATACATCAGGTTTGACCAGCCAAGACTCCCTAAAAGATCTCCAATGACACCATGGCCCAGATGATCCAACATCTGGAACGGTTTCAGGCAACTGGCTCAGATGATACACCCTCATGGACTACTCCATAATCCTAAATTTTTCTTTGTGTCCCCATAAGATGCAATGCCCCCCTCCAACAGGAAGTAGTAAGAAAAGCTATGCCCAAATTCCCAAATATACCAAGCTGCCTTTAGAGATGGCATTGGCTCACTCCCCCTCTAAACCCAGACATATTGCTTAAAAAAAAATGGTTAAGAGATTCTTGTGTCCCAAATCAAAAGAGCCCTCTGGTGTGGGACAAAGAAAAACCAATATTTTTATTTAAAACAGGTTGATTATAAATACAATCTCTTTCTAAAAAAAGGGGGGATAGTTTAAATATGATAGGATGAAAGGGTAGATTAATGAACCTACTTTTAAAGAGTAACAACTTGTTTAAAATGTTTTACATTGCTATAGATTTTAGTTTATTGATACAAATTTAAACTTAATTTTGTTATACTGTATATATATTTCTATTCTTGTGTGAGGTATTATGTTTATGTAACTCATTTAAAATTGTAATGGATAATTAAAAAATAGATTAATAATTAGTCATCTATGATAATCATATTTGTAGCCATGTTAGTTAAGTCTTCTAGGTATACATAGATATATTTCAGATAGATAGGTAGTCTTCAAACACTTCAAAGACCTACAGAATATGGCATTTAAAATGTTTTAAAAATTTAGACTTTCTGGACAGTGAGGCATGTCTGCTCCTGACAGCACCAATTTACTTCAGAGAAGAGTATGGGCATCAAAGACACTCCATATGGAGTTTATCTTCACCTTGATAAAAATAGCCATTTGGACAAGAAACTGTTCTTGCCTGGACTTCTTGATCAACTTGACATACAGGACCCATAGAAAGGTAACCACTGAACTTAGCTTGAGAAAATGGTCCTTCAGGTTCCTGATTTGCAGAGAAAACTGCAAGGCATTCTACAGGACACAAAGAAAAAGAGAATGAGAGACTCTAGGCCTGCGGGCTGAAGACTGATGCCCCAATTTTACAAGAGAACTTTGAATGACTGTCCAGGCTGTCAGCTGTCTCTGTCTACCCTACAAGACTCCCGAAAGTTGCTTGCATCCTTCTCCCATTTCTCAGGTAGTAGTATATCCTTCTGAGGTCTTTGATGTGGTTAAAGACTAGATACTTACAATTTTCCTTAGTTATGATAAAAGATAAGTTACATATAAAACCTTAAACTCACAAATATAAGATAGATATCTTCTTTTATATTGTAACTATAATTCTTACTTGATAATTATTTTGTTATATGTAATATTACTATGTTGAAGTTAAAACCTTACTTTTTGAAAAAGAAAAAAAAGGGGAAGTGCTGTGGATATCGCTCTATATAAATAAAACACTGATTGGCCAGTGACCAGGCAGGAAGTATAGGCGGGACAAGGAGAGAGGAAAACTGAGGAAGGAGGAAGGAAAGGGAGACTGGCTGGAGCCACCACCAAGACAAGGAAGATGTAAAGTACCGGTAAGCCACAAGCCATGTGACAAAGTAAAGATTAATAGAAATGGGCTGAATATAAGAGTGAGAGCTAGACAATGATAGGCCTTAGCTAATGGCCAAGCAGTTTAAATAATGTAAGAGTCTGTGTGTTTATTTTGTAAGTGGGCTCCGGGACTGGCGGGACTTGGCGGTGGGAGCTGGAGAGAAATTCTCCAGCTACAACTCAACTTCCTACTCCTACAGATACTTTCTTAACCATGTTCAGGTGGAAACAACCTAAACGAAAATGTGGTACATATACACAATGGAATGCTATTCAGCTGTAAAGAAAAATGAAATAATAAAATTTGCATATAAATGGATGGAACTAGAAAGTATTACAGTAAGTGAAGTAACCCAGGAAGATAAATCCTGTATATTCTCTCTTATTTGTTGATCCAAGCTCTGAATCTTTAGATGTGAGTATATAGCTTTACACACACACACACACACACACACACACACACACACACAAGTTAAACCTTTTGGAGTGATAACACTCCCCCAAGAATCATAAACTATCTTATAAAATCCCCAGTGCCAGGCATGGGAAACCCTTCTCCCCTTTCAGCTGTTGATTAGAGAAGTCTAGACACCACCCTTCCCCCAATTACAGGTTACTGCTGTTTTCCTTAATTGTTTCAGAGAACTTGAACACAAGACTGTATTTCTGAAGATGCTATGCATGGACATTTATATGCTATGTAATCAGTAGACAAATGAAAGATGAAGTGGTTGTTAATATACAAGTGGACTTCATAACAATTACATTCAGGGATATGTCTCTTTTTTACTACAATTCTCAGTCTATCTTAATTGTACAAATGAATCAGGTTGTCTGTCATACTTCCATATATGCATCTAGAATGCTTTTCTATCTGCTCTCTAGTCTTCTACCCTCTCCCTGCCTGCTTCCACATACTCCGGATTTTAACCCCAGTCTCCAATAGTCCCTCTAATAGTCCCTCTTCTACTTTCAGATCATTGATTTGAACAGCCATGAAAGAAATCCTGTGATGCTAAAGTTTCTTTTTATGGCTTTTCACTCACATTGTCTTTCAAGCCCCACTTGTTTTCCTGAAAAGAAGAGGATTTCCTTTTTATGGCCAAATAACAATGTGCTTTTCTTGTTGCAGTCTAAATGTAATATTTTGGCAAATTTCTTCAAACTTTGAAATTCTTTCTTTTGCTTGATCAAGCCTATTGTTGAGGCATTCAACTGTGTTTTAAATCTGACTTATTGGTTTATTTCCAAGATTTCCATTTCAATAACTTTTAGACTTTATATGTCTTTATGGAATTGCTCATTTGGGTTGTGAATTGTCTTCTTTAATTCACTCGATTGTTTATTTGTATTTTTGGGGATTTCATTAAGTTATTTAAAAAATCATTATTTTTCAAATTATTTGGTGGCATTTCATCCACTTCAATATTTATGGTATCTGTTATATGGAATTATGAATCATGAGAGACATCATATCTTTTTTCGTATTTATTTTATTTCTGTGTTGTGAGCTGCACAATCCTTTTTGGTAGTGTGATCTTCCACAGTACTGGATATTTAATCCTGTGTCTCATGCATGCTAAGCCACTCCTCCACTACCACACTCTATCCATGTGATTTGCACATCCGTTCACACAGATCACTCATCACCTTCTTTGCTGTGGCTTTCTGATGAGGTGAGGTATTCTACCAACATGTCTTCACAGATCAACATGTTTTGCAACGCTTAGATTACTTCCAACTGGACTCCATATTGCAATTTCCCTGCAGCTTCTTCCTTAGTGTGATTTGTGTGTTTGGGCATAGAATGGACCATCTCAAAGTCAGAGAGACCTGCTATTCCTGTGTTATAACATTGGATCACTGAGGGGCCGGAGAGCTGGCTCAGTGGTTAAGAGCACTTCCTTCTCTTCCAGAGGACCAGTGTTTTGTCTTCGGTACCTATGTCAGTCAGCTCGAAACCCCTGCAACTCCAGCTCCAGGGAATCCATTTTGAAAAGGATTGAGATGTTCTTTTCTGGTAGTTGAGGCACATGTAGTATAGGCAACATTGTGGATAGAATGAATCCTCTGTGTCTTTGGGGGATTTCTACTGTTACTGCTGATAGTAGCTCTGGCTCTTGAAAGTGATTCTGGTGGAGGCTGCCCCAGGCCCACTGAAGGGCTTGATGTGCTTGTCCTGTAATTAAAGCCTGCCTCAAATCTGGATGCTTTATAGTGAAGGGTGGGGGTTGGAATCTATAGGACTCAGCTACAGTCTTACCAGTCTATGACACTTGATTAGGTAAAACTGCAGGCAATGTAAAAAGTCCACTTAGATGTAGTATCAGCACCCCTTTTTCTTCCTGTATCTACTGTGGGAATTGTTCAGGAGTACAACTGCTAATGGTGCCTGCCTGGGAATGGCAACACGGCCTGGGAATGAGAATATGACCTGGGAATGGGAACAAGGCCTGGAATGGAAGCCTGTATTATTCCATTTCTTTAGGTAGAAATATGTGCCAGGGCTCAGGTAGGACTGGACTTTCACAAGAGTTAGGTTTAGTTCCTCTGAGCTGAACTGGAAGGTGAGTATTGAACAGATGCAGAGTGACTACCTAATGTGTGTGAGATGTTGGGCTCATACCTCAGTGCTAGAAAAATGAGATGAAATAAATGAGAAGAAAGAGGGGAAAATGTTAACAACAACGACGACAACAACAAAACAAAACAGAAAAGGGAAAAGAACAAAAAATCAATTTGCGAAGTAAGAAGAAAGTGTGTTAGAAAAACTAAGACGGGAAGAGGGAGCACTGACGTTCAAGTCATGTGGTGGTTTAGTCTCGTGGGGGCCTAAGGTTGGACTCCACAAGGTATGAGAGGGGGCGAGTTGCTCAAGGCTACACTCCTTAAAATTCCTTTCCATTTTTCTTGACCCAAGGAATGGAATGCAGGTGAGGCCAGGTATTTTTCACCAAACAAACAGTTTAAAGAAGAACGCTTGTAGAGCAGCAGATTAGTTTTGCAATCTGTACAACAGACTTAAAGGGGGACCTTTAGGTCACTAGGTTTAGACAGAATGTTCTGGAAGGTTTTTTTTCCTATGTAGCCAGGGTGTGACAACTGCCTAAGTACATAGTGGATCTTCATATATATATGTGGGTGAAGGGGTGTGGGGTGGAAATTGAACCAAATTCCATCCAGGAGGGAAGAAATCTTGTGGGAACCTAGTAATCTGATACTTTCTATCTGGAACCTTCAGGCTTGTGCAAAATCATGTGAGATTGCTGTCAAACCAAGTCCCTGAGGTCTGATGAAGCACAGGTTCTGGAAAGCACTTCCTTTCCACCGCAGCCTACACATCCACAAAAGTGAACTCTTGGTAGCTTTGCGTCAGGTATACTTTGCCATTTGCTGTGTGCTAGCTAGTTTTTTGTCAATGTGACACATGCTAGAGTCATGTGGGAAGGGGGAAATCTCAATTGAGAAAATGTCCCCAACAGATTGGCTTGTGGACATGCCTGTGGTGCATTTTTTTGATAATTGATAGTTGATGTTGGAGGGACCAGCTCACTGTGGATGGCTCCATACCTAATCTGCTGGGCCTGGGTGCTGAAGGAACCCCATGGAAGAGGAGGTGGAAAGAGTGTAAGGGCCAGAGGGGATGGAAGACACCAAGAAAACAAGGCCTCTGAATCAACATGATCAATGCATTTACGAACTCACACAAATTGAAACAGTGTGCAGAGGGCCTGCACGGGTCAGTACCAGTTGGGGTCCTGCACATGAAAGGACAAGTGCCTCCATCTCTAACCCAGAAGCGATCTCCAATTGATAACCACATAAAAATGAAAACTTAGTTTCCTCCAAGGGAATCTCACCGGGGAAATAAACTACTCTTGAAGGTAGAATGCATGCCCAGGAGTAGATGGCCAACAGAAAACTCACTCAACAGCATTTTCAGAGGTTCCTTGTCTCATAATGTCATGTCAGGGCTCTTTCTTTTTTAAAAAACGTATCTTAATATTTTTCATTTTTATTTTATTTATATTTTTCTTCTCTATTTTTACTCTACAGGTCCTTTGTGTACATAATATGTCTTCCAATTTACTGGTTTTTTTTGTTTTGTTTTTTTTTTGTTTTTTTTTTTTTTTGGTTTTTCAAGACAGGGTTTCTTTGTGTAGCTTTGCGCCTTTCCAGGAACTCACTTGGTAGCCCAGGCTGGCCTCGAACTCACAGAGATCCACCTGGCTCTGCTTCCCGAGTGCTGGGATTAAAGGTGTGCGCCACCACCGCCCGGCCCAATTTACTGTTTTTATGGGAATCCTGAGTGTGCAAATGAGTGGATCTTTGTTTCTTGTACCTTTTCCCAAGAGCTCTTTTCCTTCTGTTTTTCTTGTACAACTTCAATGTGATGGTTTTTGTTTTATCTTATTTTGTTTTGTTATATTTTATTATTATCTCATAGAATCCTGCTTGTTTTCTTATGAGAGACAGAAAGGAATTGGATCTGGATGAGAGGGGAGGTAGAGAGGTGTTGGGAGTAATAGAGGGAGGGGAAACTGTAACCGGGATATATTATGTGAAAAAAATAATCTATTTTCAATAAAGGGGAAAAAAAGAAAGCCAGCTGAGCAAGCTATGATGAGCAAGCCAGTTAGTAGCCCTCCTCTACAGTTCTGCTTCAGGTCCTGCCTCCAGGTTCCTGCCCTGCTTGAGTTCCTGTCCTGACCTCCCTCCGTGATGGACTGTTACTTGGAAGATGAAATAAAACCCTTTCCTACCCAAATTGCTTTTGGTCATGGAGTTTTATCAAAGCAATAGAAACTCCAAATAACACACACTGCCTAGTCAATGCTGTGGGGTGTCCAGTGGGACCCTAAGATTCGATTATGCTGAGTTTTCTAACCATTCCTCACCCTGCCTCTTAAGTATCACAGTTGTAAATAGTTGGACCCTTCTTGGAAGGTTCTTGCTCTAGAGTACATTGAGAGTTTGCCGAGATGCTCAAGAGTTTCTTCTCTGAAGCTAAGATTACTGTGCGGGCTCTAGTCTCTTATGGACTTGAGCTATTTATCTGCAGGGTGCAGTCTTCGATGTTACACTGCGATGCCTTCCTTTTTACATTTGCCACTGGGAGGAGATGACACCTTTCTCTTGGAATGTTAGGTGCCAGGTGAGTCCAGCTGTATAGCTGAGGATGGTCTGGAACTCCTGATTCTCCTGACTCCATCTCTCAATTTGCTGGGATTATAGGCATGCACCATATCTTGCTCATTTCTCTCGATTTTTAATCCTCCTAGACTGTATGTTTCTCTGGGCTTCATTTTCTTTACTGCCCATTTCCACTGTTTATTCATGGCCACTTACTCTCAAATACTGTTACGAGAGTATTAGTTGGTTCTCTTTAGTGGACGGGTAGACTATGTGGCACTTCTAAGGGATAGTCTTTGTCCTGGTTTGGTTTTATCGTCTACTTGACACAACCTACCTGGGAAGAGAGAATCTCAACTGAAAAATCAAAACTCTGGCCTACGGGTAAGACATTTTCTTGATTACTAATTGAGATAGGACGACAAAGCTCACTGTGGGTGGTACATCCCTTGAAAGACCCTAACCCTTCAGGCTTACAACCCCCCCCCCCAAGCCCCAGGAGAATGAGGAACTAAAAAGCTAGTTCCAAGGGCAAACTGACTCAGCCACCCCTGCCACAATGTAACAATGTAAAGAGATTTCTGTTAAGAGATGTGCTCAACTGTGACTGGGATAATTGCAAGTGTTCCAGGAAAGACCACTGTAACCTTTGTGTAAACTTCACTCCCATCCTCATGCCCCCCTTGAGGTTTCAGGAAGAATGTGCATTCGGATGTGACTGTACCCACCCTGTGATCATGCCATGATCTTGTGAAATTAGCCTCTAGACATAAATCAATCGAAACGAAATTGTATGGGAATTGTAATCTTGTGGCTTTTGTGGGTTTTTTCCTTTAAAAGTACCTATGTGGCTGCAGTAAGATGCGACTCTTGCTCTCAGGACAAGAGTGGCCCGACTGACTGTACAGCATCAATAAACCTCTTGGTATTTGCATCAACTGGACCTGAGTCTGGGTTCTTGGGGCGCCCACCCGAGAAAGGTAGCACCCTGAGTCTAGGGTCTATCACCCTAAGCAGGTGGGTCTCGGCTAGCTGAGCATGAGGGAGTGAGAAAGCCAGAGAGTAAACCAATGACCACAGTTCCTGTCCTAAGTACTCTCAATGATGGGCTTTGAGTAAGTCAAGTAAACCCTTTCCTTCTCAAGCTGCTTTTAGCCATGGCATTTATAACAGCAACAGAGATCAAGATAAAACAGTGTTCTTGAAGAATTTATTTATTTATTACTTTTAAAAATCTGTTTTAAAACCTAGTAAAAGGATTGTGACTTTTATTTTTCCCAGACAAGGTTTATCTGTGTAACAGCCCTAGCTATCCTGGAACTAGCTCTGTAGATCAGGCTGACCTTAGACTCCCAGAGATCCGCCTGCCTCTGCTTTCTGAGTGCTGGGATTAAAGGCGTGTGCACCACCACCGCCGGGTGGATTGTGACTCTTTTAACCATGTAAGAATGATGAAAATTACAGAGAGGCTTCCTCTGGCAGCTGATGGCATCAGATTCAGAGACTGACAGCCAGATATTAGGCAGAGCTCAGGGAACCCTACAGAAGAGGGAGAAGAAGGATTGTAGGAGCCAGAGGGGTCAACGACACCAGGAGAACACAGTCCACAGAATTAACTAAGCACAGCTCATAGGTTCTCACAGAGACTGAAGCAGCAACCAGAGAGCCTGCATGGGTCTGAGCTGGGTCCTCTGCATCCATGCTGTGGTTGTTTAGCTTGGGATTTTTGTGGGACTCCTAACAGTGAGAGTGGGGGGTGTCTATGACCCTTTCGCCTGGTCTTGGGACCCTCCCCCCCCTACTGGGTTGCCTCGTCCAGCTTTGATACGAGGGTTTATGCCTCGTCTTAATGTGTTTTGTTATGTCACATTCAGTTGATGTCCCTGAGAGGCCGGCTCTTTTCTGAAGTGAAATGGAGGAGTGGATCAGGGAGAGAGGGAGGTGGGAGGGACTGGGAAGTGTGGATGGAGGAGAGGCTGCTGTCAGGATGGAATGTGTGAGAGAAGAATAAATAAAAAGAAAAAAGAAAAAATGATGAAAACTAGAAGATAGCTATGTTTAACTTTAAAAATTGACTTATTTATATCTTACGTATATGAGTGCTTGTCTGCATGTATATATGTGTACCCCGTGTGTACTGGTGTCCATGGAAATCAGAAGAGGACCTTGGATTCCCTGGAACTGGAGTTACAGACAGTTATGTGCCATCATGTTGGTGCTGGGAATTGAACCATAGTCCTCTTCAGGAGCAGCAAGTGTTTTTAACATCTGAGACATCTCTCCAGACCCTATTTTTAATTTAAATATATACACATGTACCAAAAATATTGCATTGCTCTGCTAATATGTACAATTTTTGTAGTTATATACAGTTAAATTTAAGTTCAATAATATACTAAATAAGAATGCACAACTACATGAAATATAATAGAAACAGAAAAATCTCATTTGAAATTATACATGGACATATTAATATTATCCTTTTATTAATGAACAGCAAAACAAAAACTGGTAAGAATGTATAAAGTCTAAGATAGATTCTGAATTATAATAAACCTTCATGGTTCAGCAATGGTGATGTATTCTTTTAATCCCAGCACTTGGGGAGCAGAGGCAGGATGATCTCTGTGAGTTTGAGACCAGCCTGGTCTACAAAACGAGTTCCAGGACAGCCAGAGCTACACAGAGAGACATTGTCTTAAAAAAACCAAAAAAAAAAAATTAAGATAAGGCTCAGGGTAGAGCAAATATTTAACATTCTCAAGGCCCAGAGATCAATCTTCAGGACCAAAAGAACATCCTTAAAACCTTAAAAGCAATTACATATAATATATATTTGAATTTTATGGGATTAATGTAAAAATTATATAAGAAAGCAACATCAAAGTTCCTCGATATCCCATCTGACATGTAAAACATTCATCAGTACCATATCCACAGAACAAATAAAATATGAAGAAACTGAAAATCATCAAATATATTTATAGAGGCATCAGAGAACGAAAATATCAAGGAAATTGCTTCTCCCAAACTGGGAGATAGGCAGATGAATACAGATCGTCACAGCTTACTATGTGTGAATCTCACAAACAGAAATCTTCATTTGGAGTCAGTCCTCATAGGAACACTTTAAACTACGATTGATGAATTCCTATAGACGTGGTGTGAATGAACCTAAGAACTAAAATTTCTGGTGTCTCAATCTGAAAGAGTCTCTCACATTTTTCTAAGTGTTACTGTTGGGAGCCACATGAGGGTCTCACTATGGGGATTAGGGAAACATACACGGTCTCTGGCCAGCAGCAAAACTTAACATTTTAAAATCTGCCAAACCTTGTTGTTTTAAAGTTCTTCAAAATACTGAGTGTCTTGGTGTAAAAGAAATGTTCCATTCCACTCTCTCTATCTTTTAACAAAGAGGAAGAAAAATGCTGAATTAAAGTCACTTCCAATTCCTCGTATTACCTACAGAGGGAGAAAATCAATTTGAGGAACACCTGTGAAGGTTGTGACCTATGGATATAAAAACACACAAGATTTCCCATTGCTACCCACCTACCCACCACATCAACAGAATGCTTGGATAACAACATATCACAGGTAAAGAACTGCATTGGACCCTATCTAAGACACACTGTATAAGGAAAAGTCAAATACCTCCCCAACACAAGGACTACGTGTACTCCTCACATCACTACTAAGGAAACGTCATAGAGCTTAACTTATTTCCTTGCAAATCCCTCCTAGCATAGACATACTCAAGAAGTACCTACATAGAAATTTACTCTATCTAAGAAAAGGTATATCCAGATGGAAAAATTCTATGAATAAGAGAAAGAGAAAACATCCACACTTATACAGCTAAACAGAACAGCCAGAATCACACATTAAATCCATCCTTTGCCAAGTACATTAAAACTCAGGCAGAAAACCTCCATTTCCAGCTTCCTTTTGTGAACTGAAGCATTTGGATCAAACATAGTGGCCAATTTGTATGTTCTCTGCTAGAGAGCTTGCCTTTTTAAATTGTCGTGCTTAAAGGATAGGAGAGACTGTTTTGGAGAATTTTCCGCAAATACAAAGAGCAGGGGGTAGTCAGCAGCTGTAGTTCCTAGGATCAGCCCACCTTCAAATTAAGCCATGGAAAGAACTTGGCTTAAATGCTTTTTCACAAACTTTTCCATCATCTACCGGTGATTATGATCTCTAAAATCCAGTGTCTTGCGGCCCATGTTTTTTCTTAAAAAAAAAAAAAAAAAAAAAAAAAAAAAAAGCTAGTTTAGGGCTGTTACACAGAGAAACCCTATCTGAAGAAAACCACCACCACCACCACCACCACCACCACCACCACCACAACAACAACAACAAAAAAACCCTCTCTAAATGAGTCATAACTCTTCATGGGTATGCTTATCTCCAGGAATAATTACAGTCCTACAATCTCTGTAAGAAAAACATGAAGGCCTCTGAAACCACAAACAAGACGTCAGCAGTATCCTGTGAGCTGCCTTGTTTCTGAGGTAAATTTTAGCAATCTCTTTTTAGAGGGAGGCATAGGGATGTCTTTGTGTCTGAGAGGGAAAGGAGGACCCCCTTCCTGCCAGTAACTCCCTAAGAGAAGCCTCCTTTTTTTAAGGAAACGCTTCAACAGGAGAATGGGCACACCTGCACATCCCTCCCTGGCTTGCTACAATGCTATTTCTTTCTTCCTTTCCTTCCTTCTTTTTCTTAATTTCTTTCTTTCTTTCTTTCTTTCTTTCTTTCTTTCTTTTTTTCTTTCTTTCTTTCTTTCTTTCTTTCTTTTGATTACAGGCCTGAAAAAACAGAAGAGTACTTCCTGTACCCCATACTCACCATTCTCTAGAGATAAAGTCCAATAATATTTCATAGGGAAAAAAAGCTGATCGAACCTCTCAGTGCCTGAAAGATAAAGTGAGCAGTCCCCATGCCTTCCCGCCTGGCTTGCTTCAGTGATAATTACAGGCCAGAAATGTCCTCACTAGGAGGTTATGAGCCTTCTGCTTACTTCAGAAAGGGAGTTAACATCGCCCCCCAAAATGCCCCCCCATTCCACTCATCTTTCCCAGTATTCTCTTTCTCTCCACACACACACCCATTCCTCCTGTTCCTATCCCCATCCACCTGTAAAATCTCTTCTATTTCTCCTTCCAAGGGAGGTCTATGTGCACCCGCCCCCTCCACCCTCCACCTTGGGCCCTCCTTGTTACTTAGCATCTTTGGGTTTGTAAACTGTAGCTGGGTTATCCTTTTTTACAGCTAATATTCACTTATGAGTGAGTACACACCATATTTGTCTTTCTGGGTCTGGTTTATCTCACTCAGGATGATATTTTCTAGTTACATCCAGTTGCCTGCAAGTTTCATGATGCCATTTTTGTTTTTTGTTTTTGTTTTTGTTTTTAATAGCTGAGAAACCTAGTGCAGTGGAAACTCCCTGGAACCTATGAGGGTGACCCTAGTAAAGACTCCTAGTAATGGGGGATATGGAGCCTGAGCCATGCATCTTTTGTAACTAGGCTAGTCTTCCAGTGGTGAGACTGGGGCATCAACCCAGTTATAAAACCTTCAACCTACAATTTGTCCTGCCTGCAAGATGTGCTGAGGTAAAAGTAGTGCAGAACTTGTGGAAGTGCCAACCAATGACTGGTCCAACTTGAGGCCCATGCCACAAGAGGGAGCCCTACACTTCATGGATGGCCGGGAACCAGAGGCTGGATAGCCCAGAGACCTAGGGTAGAACCAAACACAACTGGGAAAAACAAGTCAGTGAAATGATTTCTAATGATGTTCTGCTCTACTCATAGATTGGTGCCTAGTAGAGTTGTCATCAGAGAGGCTTCATCCAGCAACTGATGGAAACAGATGCAAAGACCCACAGCCAAACATTAGGCAGAGCTCTGGAGCCCTAAAGAAGAGGGGGAGGGAGGATTGTAGGAGCCAGAAGAGTCCAGGACACCAGGTGAACACGGTCCACAGAATCAACTGAGCAGGGCTCACAGGGGCTCACAGAGACTGAGCAACGATCACAGAGCCTGTATGGGTTTGAGCTAGGTCCTATGCAATTATGTTACAGTTGTGTACCTTGGTCTTCTTGTGGGACTCCTAACAGTAGGAATGGGGGCTGTCTCTGACTCTTTTGCCTGTTCTGGGGACCCTTTTCCTGCTACTGGGTTACCTTGTCCAGCCCTGATATGAGAAGATGTACCTAGTCTTATTGTAACTTGATATGACATGTTAGATTGATATTCCTGGGAGGCCTGCACTTTTCTGAAGAGAAACAGAAAAGTAGTGGATCTAGGGGAGAGGGGAGTGGTGGTGGTGGGGGAAAGGCTGGGAGGAGTGGAGGGAGGGCAAACTGCAGACAGGATGTAATGTAGGAGAGAAGAATATATTTTAAAAAAGAGAGTTAATGTCTCCTGAAAACTCTTCCTTGGCTTATTCTAGCCATAAGTCTGCATCTTCAAATGTTTTCTAGAAGTATATTCTGTGTATGTTGAGCACTCCAACTTTAAAAGCCTTTATGTGACTGGTTCCTAAATCATCTACTGTTGCATGAGCCTCTTTTTTGTGTTTGCTTTTTTAAGACAGGGTTTCTATGTGTAGCCCTGACTGTCCTGGAAATCACTCTGTAGGCTAGCCTTGAACAAATAGAGATCTTCCTGCCTCTACTGGGGATTAAAGGCATACACCAACACCACCCAGCCTAATTTTGCTTATTAATGAAGATACAACCCCCCCTTTTTTTGGTTTGGTTTTTTTTTTTTTTTTTGGTTTTTTGAGACAGGGTTTCTCTGTGTAGCTTTGCCCCTTTCCTGGATCTTGCTCTGTAGACTAGGCTGGCCTTGAACTCACAAAGATCCACCTGCCTCTGCCTCCCGAGTGCTGGGATTAAAGGCGTGCGCCACCACCACCCGGCACTTTTCCCCTTTTTATTGAAAATAGATTCTTTACTCATATAATATATCCTGATTTTGGTTTCCCCTCCCTCTACTCCTCCCAGATCCTTCTCACTTCCCCTCCCATCCAGATTCATTCTCTTTCTGTCTCTCATTAGAAAACAGGCTTCTAAGTGATAATAATAAACTATAACAAAATAATATGAAACAAAAACTATCACATTGTGGTAGGACAAGACAAACAGAAGGAAAAGAGCCCAAGAGAAGGCACAAAAATCAGACCCACTCCTTTACACACTCAGGAATCCCATAAAAACACTAAAGTGTAAGCCATAATATATATGCAGAGGACCTGGTATAGACCTGTGCAGGCCCTGTGCTTGCTGCTTCAGTCTCTGTGAGTTCATATGAGCTTTGCTCATGTTGATTCTGAGGGCCTTGTTATCCTGGTGTCCTCCATCCCCTCTGGCTCTTATACTTTTTCTGCCTCTTCTTCCATGGGGTTCCCTGATCTCCCACGTGAAGGATTTGATGAAGATACCCCACTTAGAGCTGTGTGTTCCAAGGTCTCTCACTCTGTGCATAATGTCTGGCTGTGGGTTTCTGTATTTGTTCCCACCTGCTGCAGGAGGAAGCTTCTCTGATGATGGCTGAATAAGGCACTGATCTATGAGTACAGCAGATTATACTATGAGTATAGTATTAGGAGTCATTTTATTACTACTGGTTTTTGTCTTACTTGCTTCCTTCCTTCCTTTTCTTCTTTCTTCTTTTTTTAGATCAGTAGTATTTGGTTTTGCCCTAGGTCCCTGGGCTATCTACTTCTGTCCTGACCAATTTCCATTTTTCATTCAGTAGAGAGTTGTTCAGTTTTTATGAATTTACATGATTGCTGTTGTTTCTGTTGTTGATACCCAACTTTAATCTGGTGGTCAGATATGGTGCAGGGAGTTATTTCAATTTTCTTGGATCTATTGAGATTTGCTTTGTGTTCGAGTATGTGGTCAGTTTTGGAGAAAGTTCTATGAGGTCCTGAAGGAAGGTGTACTCTTTGTGTTTGGGTGAAATGTTCTGTAAATGTCTGTTAGGTCCATTTGGTTTATAATATCTGTTTGCTCAAGCACTTTTCTGTTTAGTTTTTGTTTGGATGATCTGTATATTGGTGAAAGTGGGGTATTGAAGTCTCCCACTATTTGTGTGTAAGGATCAAGATGTGATTTAAGCTGTAGTAGTGTTTCTTTTACAAACATGGGTGCCCTTGTGTTTGGGACATAGATGATAAGAATTGCAGTGCCCTTTTGGTGGATTCTTCCTTTGATGAGTATGTAGTGTCCTCCCTAACTCTTCTGATTAGTTTCGGTTTGAAGTCAATTTTGTCAGATATTAAAATGGCTATGTTGGCTTGTTTTTTAGGTATATTGCTTGGAATATATTTCTCAATCCTTTTACCCTCAGGAGATGTCTATCCTTGATGTTGCGGTGTGTTTCTTAAATGCATCAGGATGGATCCTGTTTTAGCATCCATTATGTTAGTCAGTATCTTTTTATTAGGGAATTGAGACCATTGATGTTGAGGGAAATCAATGACCATTGGTTGTTGATTTCCATCATTTTGTTATTGTTCTTGTGTGTATGTGTGATAGCTATTCTTGGTTGTCAACTTGACTGTATCTGGAATGAACTATAATCCAGAAATGGAGAGCACACTTGTGATCCAAATCTTGAGGCTGGATGACACATGACTTTAATCTAGACCTTGAGGTTGGAAGGCACACATTTTTTGTTTGTTTGTTTGTTTGTTTGTTTTTTGTTTTTTTGAGACAAAATTTCTCTGTGTTGTTTTGGAGCCTGTCCTGGATCTTGCTCTGTAGACCAGGCTGGCCTCGAACCTCGAACTCACAGAGATCCACCTGGCTCTGCCTCTCTCTCTCTCTCTCTCTCTCTCTCTCTCTCTCTCTCTCTCTCTCTCTGTCTCTCTCTGTCTCTCTCTGAGATTAAAGGCGTGTGCCACCGGGGGGGGGGGGGGGGGGGGCGACCCCCCCGGCTGGCAGGCACACCTTTAATCTGGGCCACATCTTCTACTGGAAGCCTATATAAGGACAATGGAAGAAGAAAGGGTATGTTCTTCACCTGCTTGCCCTCAACTTCATCAGCACATTCATTACTTCTTACTTCTTTGAGATCCTAGTAGTAAACTAGCTGAGACACCCAGCCTTGTGGGGTATAGAAGCTACTAGATTCTTGGATTTTCCATTCATAACTAGCCATTGTTGGTCTGCAGTCTGAGAGAGAGAGAGAGAGAGAGAGAGAGAGAGAGAGAGAGAGAGAGAGAGAGAGAGAGAGAGATTCATTCTCTAAGTTCTGTGACTCTAGAGAACCCTGACTAATACAGATTTTGGTACCAGAGTGGTTCTAGAGAAACAGAAGTCTAAGGATGAATCTTTTAAGTATCTGGAATAGGCTTTTTTTTACCTCGTCAGCACCTTCCAATTCTGAAGCCTCTGCAGTCACTCTGTCTGTCTCCTGGGAACTCAGGAAGTACTGACAGCATATGTGTGTGCGCGCTTTCCCTCTTTTGATCTTATTGCTCTGGGATCACTTATTCCCTGCGTTCTTTGTAGGTTGGAGTTTTCCTTCTAGCACCTTCTGTAGGGCTGGATTTGTAGATAGACATTACTTAAATTTGGTTTTTGTCATGGCATGTCTTATTTTCTCCATCTATGATGATTAAAGTTTCTCTGGATATAGTAGTCTGGGCTGACATCTGTGGTCTCTTAGAGTCTGCAGCACAAATGTCCAGGCCTTTCTGACTTTTAGAGTCTCCATTGGGAAGTCAAGTATAATTCTAATAGGTCTGCCTTAATATGTTACTTGGTCTTTTCCCCTTACAGCCTTTAATATTTTACTTTGTTCTGTACATTTAATGTTTTGATTATTATGTACCAAGGGGACTTTCTATTCTGGTTCAGTCTATTTGGTGGTCTGTAAGCTTCTTGTAACTTGATAGGCATCTCCTTCATTAGTTCACTAAAATTCTCTTCTATAGTTTTGTTCAAAGTATTTTTTGTGCCTTTGGCCTGTGTTCTCCTTCCTGGATTCTATTATTCTTGGGTTTAGTTTTTTCAGAGTGTCCTGGATTTCTTGGATGTTTTTGTGTCAGGAGTTTTTTAGATTTAACATTTTCTTTGACTGAGGTATCTCTTTCTTCTATCTTACCTTCAGTGCCTGAGAGTCTCTCTTCCATCTCTTGTATTCTGTTGGTGAAGCTTGCCTCTATGGTTCCTATTCAAGTTCCTAAAGTTTTCATTTCCAGAATTCCCTCAGTTTGGGTTTTCTTTATTGACTCTATTTCCACTTTCAGGTCTTGAACTGTTTTCTTCATTTCCGTCCATTGTGTGTTTGTATTTTTATAGATTCATTTAAGGGATTTATTTTTGTCTTTATATTTTTTATCTCTTTCCTGATGTGCATAAGCACTGTTTTAAGGTCTTTTACCTGTGCTCCAGCTATATTGGAATACTCAGGACCTGCTGTGGTAGGGTTATTGAGCTCTAGTACAGACATACTATCCTGGCTGTTATTGATTGTGTTTTTATATTAGTGTCTTGGCATCTAGGATTGGGAAGATTGTAATTCTAAGTGCTAATATCTGGTCTTATTTGCGGGGGGGAGGGGGATGTTTTGTTCCTTGGTTTCTGTTTCCTTCCTGGTTTTTAAGAGGGCATGGTGGCTGTGTGTTGCCTGGTAGGAAAAATCTTCTGGGGTTCTGACAGGTGTGGGCACTGGTGGTTCCAGGTAAAATGTGTTTCTGGGTATTGGGACCTGATACTAGGAATGGAGATGGGTTTGTTCAGTGGAGGAGCTTCACAAGAGGGAGGAAGGCAGAGTATTCCACCAGGACCTACTTAGTCCCCTGGGGAGGAGGGCAGAGAGTGAGGAGAGGCCGCAGCAGGAGGTCTGCCTAGAGCTGGGGATGAGACTAGGGGATTGGATTTAGAGGAATGGAGGGAGAGGTGAAGATCTGTAGTTAGCCTAATTGCTTCCCAGCAGGAGTGGCCTGTGGGTTCCCAGGGAGTGCCTGCTGGAGTTAGGGGCT
>NC_081439.1:13938950-14010041 GCF_949786415.1 Peromyscus eremicus | reverse complement strand
AAAACAGGTGAATAAGTTTAAACTCACTAACACTTAGAAAGTGGAAATGAATGAATGGAACAGGCATTTAGAAACTGTTTTGATAAAAGGTGTTGATTCCCCCCTTGGACTCACAGAGTACCTAGAAGCACTATGAAAACTTGGCATCCATACGTACATTTGGTGTCTGTCCCCTTTACTCTGGCTGCAAGCATAGAGATCATTACTTAAATGTACAAAGTGCAATGTCCTTAACCTTTTCCTCTTCTGTTACCCTGGACTCTAGAAAAACAACTAAAAACAAAAACAAAACAAAAAATCTCACAAGATAAGAATCTTCCCAGGTGGGTGAGGGTAATTATCCATGATGCAGAGGCCTGCATTCCTGAAGCAGAAAGAATGATCACATAGGAACCAGACTGATCTCAAATAATGACAATAAAACTTCTTAAGAATAACTTGCAGAGGCAGGTGGATCGCTGTGAGTTCGAGGCAAGTCTAGTCTACAGAGCAAGTTCCAGGACAGCCAGGGCAGTTACACAGAGAAATCCTGTCTTGAAAAACCAAACCTCCCCCCCCAAAAAAAACCCAAAACTTGTAGAACCAGAACTGAGACAATGATCAACCAGACCACACTTTGACCAGGACTGCTTAATTATATATGCCTCTTTTTCTCTGCCCAGTTCTTCCTCTAGTTGAAGCCAAAATTTACTTGGGGGTCACTGGACCATATTGTCTATTCATCCCGATGTGGATGTAATGAATAAACCTCTTTTTTGTTCTTTTCACTCGTATTTCTTTAATTGGTACATTGAGATTGCCAGAGCTGAGGGTTTTGCTCTAAAAATTGGGATTGCCTAACTACCATTTCATACTCACAACTTTGGTCCACACTAAAATTGTGAGAACTGTCAAAAGTTCACTATGATGTGGGGAACAGGATAAACATTTAATACTGAATGTATAATGTGGTGTGGTTAATTCATGTAGCAACTTGGGAACATTTCTCTTGAGTATTTTTAAGAGTTAATTTAGAAAATCAGAAGTGTGTATATTCAGTATTTGTTCTTCTAGGATTTACTTTACAAAAACACAGGTAAAAGTACACAAATATATTAATTATAGCATTTTGGGAGGAGGTTAGAATGTAATATGGAAGTCAGATAAAATGCTCAGCGTCCGAGCAGATGTTTGAATGTGTTGTTTCACAGCTCAAGAACAAAAACAACAACAAGAAAAATAAGATATGTGTGCTGCACAGTAGACTTGGAATAAAAATGTGAAAGATAAAAATCTGCAACAAAATATTGGATGAAAAAAGCAAGCTTCAAAAGGTAAGTATGATATAAAATTTGCATTTATAAGTTGAGAAATTGGCTGGTTCTAGTAGTGCATGTCTTTAATTCCGGCACTCAGGAGGAAGAGGCAGGGGATTCTCTGTGAGTTTGAGGCCAGCCTGGTTTACAGAACAAGATCCAGGTCAGCCAGGGCTACACAGAGAAACTCTGTCTCCAAAAAACAAAAATAAAATAAAATAAAATTTAAGAATCTTTATTATTCTCTTTTAGGCTTGCTGGTAGTGGTGATTACTAATAAATAAATTCATGAGAGTAGATTTATGCAGCAGGAGAAAGCTATGCTCACTACATGACACTAAGCACTTAGGTGTTAGTTTTTAAAACTGTACAGCACTCATATTCTTCTACAATTTTGATTAAATTTTATTTCTTTCTCTATCCATTCATTCATTTGTTTATTGTGTAGGGGCACACGTGCGGAGGTCAGAGGAGAGCTTCTGGGAATCAGTTCTCTCCTTCCATCATTTGGGTCTCCACAGTCCAAGTCAGCTTGCCGGCCTCGGTAGAGGAGCTTTTATGTGCTGAGCTATCGCAAAGCCCAATATGTTTATCAATTGGGCAACATGTCTTGGGTCAAAAGAAGCGAGAACTATCTCCTGGAAATCTCAAGTTTAGGCTACTGAGAGGAATTATTATTTTTTTCATACAGCGTGAAGAACTTTTCTTCACATAGTATGACTGAAAGTGTTTTGTCATAAAACACAATATCCACGTGGATATATGTGTGCATGTGTACCCTAAGAATTTTTGTCTACAAAATTCTTAGCATTAGAGGGGTACAAGAGTAAAGGATCTGTGCTAGAGGATAAAAAAAAAATTACACCTTATTGGTAATATTTGTTTCTATTTTTAAACGATTGAATAAAATGAACGTTAATTCTGAGGGTATTCACTACTTCTCAGAATATTGTCATACATGTTTTGTATTATTCAAAATATCTAAAATTGTTTTACAGATAACTTTTAACAACCTGGTTTGCATAAATGATGGAAGCTCTTTTAAAAGCATAGAAAAAAAGGAAATGTGAGGACTTATTTTGTGGTGAGGCAAAGGGAATAGGAAAGAGGTGAAGCGGAGTTTAAGTACATTTGAGAATTTTACACATTGTGCATAAAATTCTTCTGCAGCTGGGAGGTTAGTATCCTCAAGAAGATGAGCAATGAACAAAACTTACTTATAAATTGGGTCAAAGGAGAAGACAGAACTGAGTGAGTATCAGGGCTTTTTTCTCATCCTAGCTCCACTAGCCTTAGACGACCGGAAAGGCAGCTTTTGCATAAAGAGAACTCCACGCGGCCACGGGGTAAAGGAAAAGCGAATTCCTGAAGGATGGAAAGCAGATGCGGTTGGGGGCTTGAAAGTGTAGAGTTGCAGGTGGGGGTGGGGAACCTGAACTGAAGGAGGGAATCCTAGGAGCTGTGGGAGAGGTGTTGGGCGGGGTATGGGGGGGGTGGCGGGGGTGATCTGGCTCCTGATTTGGCAAAGGGATGGGGACAAGAGCACCCTCCCCAGCTTAGGACCACGACGTGGAGTGGGAGAGGAGGTGGCTGAACGGTGTTTGGCAGGAAGGGGCGGCCTCTCGCGGGGCAGGAAGCTACGCTAGGAAAAGAGGGAGGAGACTGCAGTGGCAGCAGCGACTGCTGGAAGCTCTAAGTAGCCCAGGTGCTGCTGCCTCTGACACTCGGGAAGAGAGCAAGGAAGCCCAGCGCGGGGACTTCTGGCTGCCTCCTTCTTCTGCCCCGCGGCTTTCCTAGACAGACTCTTGGCCTTGGACTCCTCCTGGCTCTGCTCTCACCGACACTCTTTTGGCTCTTCGCCTGCTGATCATCCTTCACTCCAGGCTCGCAGCGGAGGCAACAGTCTTGTGTCCGATTTGGGCACGTGAGTGCTGCAAACCCAGACAGTGGGCAGGTGAGCACGGGAGTGGGTGCCGGAAAATAGGAATGGGTTCGTGCTTGGCAGGAAAATTGGAGGGAGTGCTAAGATTTGAGGTGAGGGAAACTCGGAACCGAGATTTGGGGGGCGGGGCACGGAGCAAGAAACACAGGAATCTTATACAAAGGTGGCCAGAAAGAGAGACAGATTCGTGGTGGGAGCTCAAAAGGAAATGGGGTTGACTTGGAAGAAATATGAAGAAGTGAACACAGACAGAAAGCATGGGTATGGGTAGAAAAGGAGGGATGAAAAGCAGGGGGCAGTGGGTAAGAGACATGAGAACTGCATGGAGGGATATAAAGACATGGGATTGGGGCTCCAAATGGGGAATGTGGAGGCTGAGAGCGGGCAGCTAGGATGACAACGGAGCTGGGAAATGTACAGAGAACCAGCTGCCTCTTGCTTGGCTCTTAACCGCCACAACTTCCACAGCCATCTCTTCTCTAACTCTGTTGTGTAACCAAACAAGCCTTGAAAGAGGGTAATGCAGGCAGGCATCCAAACATGTTTTGATAAAGAATACTGCTACTGGATACATGCATATGGTGCATAGGGACTTCCCAATGCAGAGACAAAAATAACCTTAATATTGCATAGAATGTTTCTCCCTAGATGCTCTCCTCCTCTTGCAGGTATGAAGTCCCCTCACAAAAAAGCAGCTGCAAGAGAGCAAAGGAGAGAAGCTGTTGGTCACCACGGTGGCTCTACAACCATCAAGAAGAAAAAAGCTGCTCAGAAGAGGCAGAGGAGCAGATCTTCATCCCAGTCCAGAAGGAACATCGTGGGCTGCAGAATTTCTCACGGGTGGAAGGAAGGAGATGAGCCCATCACCCAGTGGAAAGGAACTGTTCTGGATCAGGTGCCCATAAACCCCTCTCTCTATCTGGTGAAATACGATGGAATTGACTGTGTCTATGGACTGGAACTTCACAGAGATGAAAGGATTTTAAAGCTTAAAATCCTTCCTGATAAGGTGTCCTTTTCTCGAGTCAGCGATGTGCGCCTTGCTAATACCATAATTGGCAAGGCAGTAGAACACTTATTTGAGGGTGAGCATGGCTCTAAGGATGAATGGAGGGGGATGGTCCTGGCCCAAGCGCCTATCATGAACGCCTGGTTTTATATTACCTATGAGAAAGATCCCGTCCTGTACATGTACCAGCTTCTGGATGATTATAAAGAGGGTGACCTCCGTATCATGCCAGAGTCCAGTGCATCTCCTCCAGCAGACAGGGAGCCAGAAGGAGTTGTAGATGGTCTGATAGGTAAACATGTGGAATATACCAAAGAAGATGGCTCCAAGAGGACAGGCAAGGTCATTCACCAAGTGAAAGCCAAGCCCTCTGTGTACTTCATCAAGTTTGATGATGATTTCCATATCTATGTCTATGATTTAGTGAAGAAGAACTGTTAGAGTCAAATTTGCATAGTGTGGGGAGGCAAATGTGTAATTTGTAGATGTGCAAGAAATGTTAATTTCTCAGTGTATTAGAAGCCTGAGGGTTTCTGATAACCCAGAATCTTTGCCAGCATTACTGTTGTTTTGTTCTGAAAATTACCAATCTGTGGATATGACCTGTTATATGTAAAACTTTGTCTTGTGTAAGAGATGAGTATGTTTGGTGGATGGGACGTGAAGGAACAGCTGTCAATTTAACCTGTGAATAAAGTACCATTATTGTTATAATCAGTCATCTAAATTGAATGGGAATTATCTGGTGTGGTCTGGGGGAGGTGAGGAATTAGAGACGGGATGGGGGTATGTAGAGGGAGGGACTGCTTGGAAGAGGTGAAGAAGAAGAAGAAAGGGAGGCTCCCTGGGTGGGCATGGTATCTAAAGGAGAAACATCCATTTGGGAGGGAGTGAACGATAACACAAAACGAGATCTTGGGTCTTAAGGGAAGTTCACTAAACTGAGGAACACAAAGAAGTTTAGAGGAGCTCCAGAGTAAGCACAAGAATGCCTTGAGGAGAGGCTGAAGAATGCATAAAGCGGGGAGGTAGACGGAGGGCATGGAGGAAGGAAGAAATCCGGGAAGAAGGAATGCCTGAAGGAGTGTTTAGAGAAAGGATTGTTAGCAGGACCCAAGGGGATTGGGAAGGCCTTAGGAGAAGTTGAACATCTGGCTACATCCACATTGACCACCTTGGTTCTGCTCCCAAAATAATCATCAGGTATTACATAAGGCAGATGTAGTGGCGGCCTCCTAAACAGACATTTGGACTAGGAAAACCTCCACTAAGGAATCAAGGGCCAGATTTCCACCTTTACGTCACCTTTCATTTAGGGAGTCTGTGTCATATCTCCAAGCAGAACCTCCACTTCCCAACCCAGACCCAGTGGCACACTGCTTCTGAGGCTCTGGCCTGTGGGTCATCTCCTTGTCTTTCCAGAGGACACAGTCCTGACTCATTTCCCGTATTTGGGGCAAACAAGACTTCTGAAGAATGAGTTAGAGGTTCACGAAATTTAACAGATGCTATCATGAGTTTAGAACATTCTTTATCTGGAAAGAAATACTGCCCAACTGGTATAAGAGTCCTTATCACTGCTGACCCCCGGGATAGAAGCCTCTCTCTCTCCACACCCTCAGGACAAGCATCTGGTAACTGAGCCTAATTTCTCTCCACAAAACGGGCAGGCCCAGGCTTTCCATTCTTGTGTCTGTCACAGCTGCCTATACACAGGTAGCTTCATTTTGTGAGCCAGCAGAAAGAGAGGCCTACTCCCTCTAGAAGCCTCCATTCTAGAGAGACCTTTCCCACAAAGCCTGTGGCCCCTGACACCTTTTTTGGTACCTCATGGCCAAGCTGTGCCCCCTTAAACTAATGGTGAACAGTGGTGAATATCCATGCAGCTGTTTGCAGATGATGAGAAACTCTGGGCTATAGGGCTGGGCATTGTGACTTTTTGTAACTAATTCCTTCAGATGTATACTGTGGTGTGGATGGGGTGTAGTTGGTGAGTACAAGAAACAGTCATCTCAGTAAAAATCCCTCAGAACTATGGTGTCCAAAGCACTGGTCTCTGTCCAGTTCCTTTTTATAACCTCTGTTTTGTCTATGCTGACCAGGCATACATAAGAGAGTAAGCAAGGAACTTACTCTGGGGACTGAAAGAACATTCTAGCAGACTCTGAGCAGAGGCTGGTTGCCTGAAGAATTACACAAGATAAGCTCACCTCACCAGAGCTGAGTTCAGTTTTCTTTCCTACATGACCTAACTTTTTGGAGCCAATACCAGCGTATTACCCAGGGGCCACTTTCATATAGCTTCTTTGTTTTGTCTGGCCTTCAAGTTTTATTATTTTCTATTTAAATACAAGAGTTTTAGTTTTTCTAAGAGTTTACACAGTGTACGTTCATTTCTGGACTGCCCTGAAAACTGAATGAAAGAAACAGACACAATGATTGGGACTCACATTCCAATAAAGACACGAGTAGCTGACTAGGAGGGAGGGTTCAAGCCCACTTTAGGCCCAGAATGTTCCCGTTGTCCACTCCTCCAGTTGCCAGTTTCATTCTGATAAAACACACATTTGTTGCCCGGAGGTATCTGCATTTGTAACTTTGAGGCAAAACCCACGGAAATCTGCTGTCTCGGTTCACTTGTTTTATCTTCTTCCCACAAATATTTACTTTGGGTGGGCTCTGGCACTTGTCTAGACAGGCACTGATGCAGCAATGAACAAATGAAGTAAATAAAAAGGTTCCCAACCTCTTGGGGCTTTCCTATTATGTGGAAGCTAGGCAGTAGCCAAGCCAAGTCCATAATAAAGTGACATTGTCCATGTGCTAAGGAGGGAAACGGAAATGAAATTCTGGAGCGGAAGATTTTAGAGGGAGAAGGTGGCTAGGGAAGGCTACATGGAACACTTGGCTTTTGAGCAAAAACATGAAGGTAGTGTGAAAAGCGGCTCGCAGTAGTGGCCAGAGGAATGTGCATTCCAGATAGACTCTGGAATTGCTCCTGGGCCAGAGAAGCCTTGGCATGTTTGAGAAGAAACAGGCAGGATGGCAGCGTGGCTGTGACAGAGAGGGAAGTAGAGAGCTGTGGGAGGTGGACTAAAAAAGTCACGGTGGCTGAGGAGTCAGAAAGCCTAGAGCCCTGCAGGTTGCCATCTCTACAAAAGGAATTGTTGTTACCTGAGTGAAAGGGGAAGACAGTCAGGAAGTTGAGGCTCTAGAATATCATGGTTTGTGTTGTATTTTAACAAGATTATTTTGGCAGTTCCAGAGAACACTCTATAAGCACTTGGAAATTAGAGCAGGGAAATAAAATATACAAATGGAACACAGCAAGTGACCTAGAATTACAGCGACACATAGGAAACCTCAGCCATAGACCTGGCATTTCAGGTGATTAATGAAAATTATTCTGTTCAATAAGTGGTACTAGATTAATTTGTCATCCTTATGACAAAATAAAACACCTTGATACCTTATAAAATTAATTCTAAATGGATCCTATTAATACCCAAAAAAGAAAAGCAACATATATAAAACATCTAGAAGGCATTATAAGAGATTGTTTAACTTTGAGCATTGAAAGTAGGTAAGTACTAAAAGCTCCAAATGTACAAATTAAAAAAAGGTGTATATCAGGTGTGGTGGTGCACACCTTTGATCCCTAGCACTCAGGAGGCAGAAGCAGGAGGATCTCTGTGAGGTTGAAGCCAGCCTGGTCTACAGAGTGAGTTCCAGTTTAGCAGGAGCTACACAGAGAAACCTCTGTCGAAAAAAAATGTGTGATGAATATAATTAAAAGAAGACATAAAACTTTCTAATTGTAAAAGGTATCACAGAGTAGGGAAAAATCAGATGTAGGTGCAAACCAAGACAGGCACAGTTTAAGAAATAAGATAAATAAGCCACAGAAAACTGGACAAAGGTTGTGAGGAGGCAATTCAGACAAGCAATAGACTGTACAGTCAATACACATACATTTCCTTAGTAATTAAAATGTATTATTTGGCTTACTACAACATAAGACCCTGAAAGTGCCCCCTTTTTCTTCACCTTTGATTACCAATGCATTCCAAGTACTCAAAAAAGAGTACTTGAAATATAGAACACAGCTAATAAATGTTTATTGATTATATGAATCTCACTAAGAATCAAGAAAATGGAAATTAGCACAGTATATGATCTCACACAGAGTGAGCTCAGCAACGTGATAGTTGACAGCGTGCATTGACCCATTATACCAATAATAGAGGTCCTGTACAGTGGTGATGGGAGTTTTAGTTGAGAAAAGTTTGGCATTATAGTGTATTTAAAGATGATGTACTGCCAGTGCCTTTATCCATAGACTGGTAGAAGGCAATTCTGTGTCTGTCTCCCTCACCTGGTAAATAAGGCAGTGACTGTTCTCTGTTTTAGGCTATCTTTTGGAAACTGTTTGAATAGCAAACAGCTTTGAAGACAGAGATAAGGTCTCAGTGTGAAATAAGGAGCAAGTTTATAGAGGATTTGGGAGATAAAAATGCTTTCCTCTGGAGCAAGGGGGTGGGAATCTTTACTCCAGTCATAAAAAATGGGCTCTTTCAATAGTAAGTAAATGAAATAAAGCCTAACCAATCAGTAAACACAGCCAACAATCAATCAGTCAATCAATCAATCAGACAAACAAACAAAAAGATTGAAAGGAGGCAGTTTTATTGCTTATTTAAAAGATAGAATAAAATAAATTTTAAAAAATTTAAAAAGTAAAAGCCTAATGCAAAAGTCCAAATTGATGTTGAAAATTCACAGTTGATCACTGCCCAAAAGATTTAAATTGTTCTACTAGAGTTCTATTATAGATATCATAACTGTAAGTGAAGCTCATTCGTAAGCTCACAGGATAATTTAGAATTCAGCAGGAGTGATTCTCTGATTTTCGAAACTGTCACTATAGTGCTACTTCAAGATGTCCTAGAGAGGCACCCAGTACAATGTATGCTCTCTGACAAAGCCACAGATATGTAGCTGAGTTTTGAAATGAGTAACCATGGAACAACACTGGAAACCAGAAAGATCAAAGTGGAACATTTTAAGATTCAGAAATGTAGGATAACAGCACATTTCACCCAGGCTGTACAGCCCACAAAGAAGTCTCTCCTCTGCAGGGGTAAAGATGAAAGAGTCCAACAAACTATCAACAAGAGCGCTGGCAAAACTAGCTATTGGGAAGTTTCATAAAGCACATAGCCTTGTGGTCTCTTGGATAAGTAACCTTAAATCAGCACAGAAGCTATGCTTTGGCAAAGTCTATCACTCATCGTCCAGTGCACTTGCAGAGAACAATAGCAGGGAGCCACTTTGATAAGGGAGCTAGTGTCTGGTTTTAAATTGTTTTGGGGGTCAGAATTCCCTGCATATTCTCATTTATGGAATGCCACAGATAATCCATTGTATTCCCAGTGGGTAGCTGCCTCACACATCAAATCTGCTACAGTAGAGTGATTCTGACTCAAAACTGCTAAATGCCCTGCCCTGAAGGAGATAAGTATATTAACACAGGGAAAAGCAAGTTGCATACCTCAAGATCTAGAGAATAGGGAAGGAAGCTGCCCTCTGAGACCAGTGTTTTAGCTACCTGAGTTGATTGCTGCTGGCAACAGGACTGAAGGCAGTCATGCATGTAGTTCCAGCCACTCCTCCTCTAGTATGTTCAGAACTCACAGACTGGGGAAAAAACTGCTTCTGTGGCTGCTCTGCCCACAGGAATTCGCTGGAGTGGTCGTTAGCAATGCTACCCTCCAACTGTAACCTTATCTCTGTAGCATAAGCCTAGGGAGATCTGGAAAGAAACTGCCTGGATCAAGTTGCTTTCTGCTCTTGCTCATCACTGGGAGCATCTCACGTGAAGGAGCTAAGGAGAATAGCACCTACTGTCACCTCACATCTGGATGTGGACAGCCAAAAGTGGTTCTGAGAGGTAGTTTGCCTAACTCCAGCCATTACCCAAGATTGTTTCCTCCCTTGAAGGCACTTTGGCTGAAACAGTTATGGAAGAATAGACCCCACTATTTTCTAGGTGTACCAAGCTAGGGAGACGCACTAGTACTAGGGAGACCATTCACCACTGCTGGGGTGACCAGAGTCAGAGGCTCTTAGAAGTAAGAGAAGTCACATCAATGGTGCTTGAGAAAATCCCATCAACTCTGAGATCACCATTCTTTTTGTTTGTAGGAGCAATCACATAGGAGGTACTCTACATACTGTACTGTCTATGACCCAATTACCTCACGTGCTAAAGTCTCTCAGCTCTTGTCACCTGCAGACACAGTGGGTCCTAGACTCCAAAGGGATAGTAGGTGCTCCAATGAAAATAACACCATTTTCAATAAGGAGGACATCCCATGAAAGTGGTAAAAGTAGCCAATATACCAGATATGTATAGCTCAACATAAGAACAGATGAAATAAAAACAGTATACTGAAAAATATAATTCTAGAAAATGTTTCTGAAAATTGTGTGAATGAAAATTCCTGAAAAGAAGCTGTGTTTGGCTGTGGAAAACAAAACAAAACAAAGAAAAAAACTCATATAAACAAAAAACTAAAATACAAACAAACCCGAAAAACATTCTTCAAAGAAGTCTGTATTTGCAGAGACTGATAGACCAATTGGAATTTCAGTACTGTGGAGAGATTGGAATTTTGCAGGTCCAGAGGCTAACTGCCTAATCTTGAGCTGGTTTTAGCCTTCCGGGACAGTCATTCCTTGTCCCACTCTGGATCTGAACTAACACCCCATAATAATAAATACAAACCTCTTAGAAGCTATTAACTTAGAACTAACAGCTTGTGATAATAAATAAAAACCTCTTAGAAGCCATTAACTTAGCAGAACACTACCTTTCACCAATTCAAGAGCTAAGAATGTTATCAAATAACATTTTAGGCCTATAATAAAGCTCCCCTTCCATGTATCTGCCTCTCTGCTGTTTCCACCAATGTATTTTAAACTTGCCTTGATTCATGACTTTCTTTGTTCTGTAAAACTATAAAAGTTTTATGAAACTGCTTCTTCTTTGGAACATGGAATTTGGGGTAACCTAAATTGGTGTTCCCAAGCCATTGGTACTCAAAATGCCTCCAGAATAAACTCTCTTTTACTCCCTTTGAGAGTAATTGAGATGGGTGGAATGTGTAGCAACCCAAGAGTTATGTTTCTAAAGTCCAATGAGATTTGAAAGAATACATACAAACATTTAAGTGAAATTAGAAAGGTGATACAGAATACAAATGAGAAATTCAAGAAAGAGATGATAGTTTAATAAAGATGCAACAGAAATACTGGAAATGAAGAACTTAGTAAGTAAAAAAAAAACAAAACAAAACAAACAGAAACACAAAAAACCAAACCACGCTGTCAAGTCCAAAGGAAACTCCAGTATCCCAAATTCCAAAAGGCAGTGCATAAGGCCAGAAATGATAGTCTTGGTTCAGCTCAAGCCAAACTATACAAGGATTGCTAAGAGCCCACAGCCAGCATTTCTCGGGAACCTGTGAAATGGGCTTCTGTCTGTCAAAAAGTGCCACTTCACTTGGCAGATAACTGTGGCTGTAGATCAAAGCCCATGCTGGGCTCCAGGCTCCTTCAGTCTCCATTCACAAGTACTTGTCCATTTTAAAGTCCAAGTTAGTCTCCTGGCCCTTCCCATCTCCCTTCACTCCTCCTCCACCATGCAGCTCCACCATGTTCCCAGGCTGCTGCAGTCCACAGGCTTCTCCCCCCCAAAAAAATAAGGTTTTTCCCCTACCTCCCCCCAAAATAATAAAGTGTCTATTTCTATGGTTCCTGTACTGCGCATGTGTGCATGCATGCGCGCATGCGCTTCAGATGTTACTCAGTGTTAGAGTGCTCAAGCTGCATGCAAGAGGTTTAGAGTTCAATATCCACTACTACAAACAAATCAACACAATAAATGAATAAATAATCAAGTAAATCCAGCAAAACCTTAAAACGTAGCAGATCATCAAAACACAAAGAAGAGAACAAAAGACTCTTTAGCTAACAACAACAACAACAAAAAAATGCCAGGAATAGCTGCATACAATTTGATAATATATCCTTAAATAGAAATGGATTGAATATTCCAATTAGAAAATACAACTGGCTGAATGGATAAAAGGTATAAAGGTATAAATGGATAATAGGTATAAGTATATGCATCCATATAAGATAAGAGTGTCTAAGGGAAATATAGTTTACCATTAAAACACACAGAATTAAAGGGAAAGGCTATAAAATGACATTCCATGAAAATGAAATTTTTTAAAAATAAAATATATATTTATAATTCCAGGCCCTCAAAAGCAATCATGGTAGCCAGGAACAAAGTTTTGAGTCATTATGGTAGAGGCCAACTTGAAAAACGTCTCTAGTGAGATGAGATTCAGAAACTGGCATGAGAACCCCACAGAGCTACATGAAAAATCACCCTCAAAGTGTTACATTGGTTTTCACAGGTAGGAAGCAGGCTGGCACAGAGGAGTGGCCTCAGCGTGGTCCGGAAGGCAGGCTGCACTCCCATCCTCCCTCCCGCTCTCCTGAGCTGCCACCCATCTGGCCTCCCAAGTCTCTGGTTCACTATAAATCTGTCCACTTCAAACACATGAACATCACTGAAAAAGAAATCAATGCAATTTGCTTTAAATGCCAGTTTCCTCAAGAACCTGATATTTCAGATACAAATCATTGAGGCTCCTCTTAAAAAGAAAATTCAACTTCCTCATAATCAACTACTTTATGTGAAGAAAAAGGCATTGTTACAATGCCTCAAAACAGTTCTTGAGTACGTGTAACCGATTCAGTTCAGCTTCTAACTAGCAAATGTCTTGCCCGCGTCCTCCTTCCCTTTGTATCTCCTCTTTCCGAGTGTGAATGGTATGTACCAGTATTTAATCATGTACTTTATTTGCCTCTTCGTTGTGATATAGAAAAGCATGATGAAGTACATCACCGGGATTGGCCAGAACACTGGGACGTTAAAAGCCTCGAAGAAGGTACAGACCATAGCCACAAGAATGCCTTTCGTAGCTGTATGCCAAAATTTGAATTCTGGAAGCCTTCATATGAGGGGACAAAACCCCGCATTCTGTTTGGTTGGTAATGAAGGGCCATCATCTGAGTCTTCCATCAAGGAAGGATCCACTTTGGGAGAAAGGAACACTATGAAAAGGTTTAGGTGGTAAATTGCCAAGGAATAGGTCACAATGTACCAACCCTGTAACAGGTAAACTCTAATCATGTAGACAAAACTCAGGCCCAGTGTCATGACCCACTGGACAGCTGTGTAGGGGGTAGATTTGTCCAGCCAGGACTGATAAATCTGTCCAAGCCGTGTGAAAAATCTGTACACCACTGAGGGCTTCCCATGGACAGAGTCTCCCACACTGTCCCCTTCAGACATTCTGTAACTAAGCTCCGCTGCAGCTGAGCCGCAGTCTCCTTCATGGCTGCCGGAGGAAGATGGCGGGCAGGGTAGCCGCCAGAGCTCGGCTCGGGATCCGGGAAAGGAAATGAAATTTTAAAGTGAGCAGGAGACGTCAAGGCAAAACCTCTAAGGAAAGTCAAACATCATTTTATTATTATTATTATTATTATTATTATTATTATTATTATTATTATTATTTGGTATTTTGAGACAGAGTTGCTCTGTGTAGCCCTGGCTGTCCTGGAACTCATCCTGTAGATCAGGCTGACCTTGAACTCACAGAGGCCTACCTTCTGCCTCCTGAGTACTGGGATTAAAGCTGAGAGTCAACACTGCCTGGCTAGAACATCACTTAATGACGGTCAAGAGATCAATTTATCAAGAAGATGTAAGGGTAGTAAATGCATATGTGCCTAATACCATAGCATGTAATCTTAAAAGACAAATATTTGAGCTCAAGGAATGGCTATTGACCAGTGCAATGACAGAGATTTCAATACCTTACTTTCAAGAGCAGACAGATCATCCAGGAATGATATTAATCAGAAATATCAGCATTAAACTGTACTTTAGATTGAATGAACTTGATATTTATAGAACATTCCAACTAAAGTTGCAGAATGCTTACATTAGCAAATGGGAATTTCTATAGAATGCATCATTAGGTCAAGAAACAAGTCAACACTTTTTAAAAATAATCGGTTCTGTGCTCTGTGTTCCTAAATACATTACACTGAACCCACAAGAAAAACTTTGGAAATTATAGAAAGTTGTGGAAAATAAATGATCTCATAAAAAAGGAAAGCAAAACATACAAAACTCGTGGTATGTACCAAAGGCAATACAAAAAGTGGGGCATTTGTAACCAAAGTGGTTAACATTAGAGAGATCCATTTAAAATAACCACCTTATGATGTATCTCAAGGATGTGGAAAAACAAACATGAATTTAAGGTTAGTAACAGCAAAGAAAGAAAGATCAGAGCAGAAATAAAATACAAACTAAACCCATCATAAACCATCTGTATTTAACCTTTAGAAATTATTGTATTTATTTATTTGGGGAGTATTTGCATAACATGTGTGTGGAGGCGAAGAACAACTTGTGGGATATAATTCGTTCTTTCCACTATGTAGGTCCCAAGGATCGAACTCAGGTTTTCAGCTTTGGTGGCAAGTACTTTTATCATTGAGCCATCCATCTTGCTAGCCCCCAGAGTGTTGGTTCTATATTAAAAAATAAATAAAATCAACAATCCTTTCATCATATTAACAGAAGAAAATGAAGAATCACAAATAAAATTAGAGATGGCAATATCCAAATGACAACTGAAACAACAAGGTCTCAAAGGATTGTTAGGATTATTCTGAAAACTGCTATGTCTACAAATTAAAAAATCTAAACAATACAGAGAAAATTCTGAACATGTATGGCATAACAAAATTAAACCAACAAGTTATGAACTTCAACAGATGTTTCTCTCTGAGGTTAGGAACCTTCCAAACTCATTCTACAAGGCTAGCATTACCCTGCTACCAAAGCCTGACAAGAACATGATACAGAATAAAAACCAATAATGCTGATGAACATGTGTATAAAAATCCTTCAGAAAACATTTACAAATCCAATTCAACATCACAAAAAAAGATCCTATACCTTGACTAAGTTGGTTTCATCCCAGGGATGTAAAAACATTTTATTTTATGAAATAAAATATGCCACATAAATAGAATGAGGGATGAATAACATATGATATTCTGAAAAGGTACATAAAAGGCCCTTGCTGAAATTCACTATGCCTTCATAATAAAAGCCCCGAACAAATAAGGCTGGGGAGAAGGTGGATTATAGCAGGAGTGAGAGAGAGGCAGATGAGCGAAGGTAATGGAGAGTGAAAATGACCCCCAAATCAGCGTAGACATGAATAACATTGTCAGAGAATAAAAACGTTCCTTTCTGATACTAAAACTGGAAGAACAAGCTAAATCCAAGATTAGAAGATGAAAGGAAATAAAGGTTAAAACAGATAGAAATCAAATATAATAGCCAGATGGGGAGACATGAAACGAAGGGACTAAAAAGGAAAAAAATAGACAAACCCCAAAAAGACAAGCTAGGCAAAGTACAAAGAGAAAACTCAAACATGAGAGTCTGGAAGGAGATAGAGACATGGTTTGGATGTAGCTTGTCTTCCAAATGGTCATGCATTAGAAGCTTGCTCCTAAGTGTGGCAGTGTTGTGGACCTTTAAGAGTTGGGGCTGATCGAGAATTCATTTCTGGCCGCTTTCACTCTGCTCTTTTTTTTTTTCCAATATGATCGCTACCTCTCACATGTTTCTCACATATGTCCCCCCAAGGCAACTTGACGCCAGCGCCACTCCCTCGACTTTCCAGAATCATGAGCTAAATGAACCTCTGTTCTATAAAGTCAGCACACCCTCAGGTATTTTGTCATAATAACGAAAAATAAAACGATACAGAAAATTGGTTTAAGGAGCAAGGCCATTACTCTGGTTAGAATCGACTTGAAATTTTTCTTTTAATTTTTTTCAATCCTTTTACTAAGGTATATTAATTAAACATAATGATGGATTTCATCACGGCCATTTTATACAGATACATGATGTATTTCAATCATATTCACCCCCATGATGCTATCTTGTTCTCCTCTCACTCCCACCAATCCTCTTCCTCTCCCCAACTAGCTCCCCTTTCATGTCTTCATGTGTCTGACTCTCTGGCTTTCTTCAGGGTTGTGAATAGAAGCAGGGTAAGGGGGTCTTTATAGGCTCAAGGGCACCTCACCAGTAGCTCCACTACCGGAGAAAATGTCACCTCATTCCTCATCTTGGAACGTTGCCTCCAAATTGAAACACTCCCTCCAGGAGGGAGGGGGAGACTCAGGAAACTTAGGAGGTAAAATATCACGTGTCTGGGAGAGCAGAGTTTTTGGAAGAATTTTGCAAGGCCTTAGCTTTATAGAAAGAGTATACAATTGCTAAGAGAAGAGGCTTCCCAGGAGAGGAGCCCCTCCAGATGTGCAGAGCGGCCTGAAAGTGGTTCTGAGAACTCTTGGGATGCACCAAGGACTCATCACCTGTTTTGGGAGTGGGCTTTTTGGTGATGCAGCTGCTTCTGAGTCATCCCTACTCCTATAAGCAACCCCTTCCCAACATTCCTGTTAGTAATCCCAGTTAAAAACTCATTTGTTCACCAAGTTGGACTTTGACACAATCATCGCTTTGGACTGTCACAGGCTCCATTTCTGGGGGAGTAGCCATTAACTGGATATAAACCCTTAAGGAGGAGTAGGCCACTACGAATTACTCCTTGACAAGATGTTACCAAGCCCAGTCGTGTGCAAATCTTCTGCAGATTATCACAGCTGCTGTGAGTTCAACCGCCATGTCATGCCTGAAAGTCAGCATTTCACACCTCTCCTGGCCCTTCCTGTAGCTCTTTTTTTTATTTTTTAATTTAATTTAATTTTACATATCAGCCACGGATTCCCCTGTCCTCCCTCCTTCGCGCCCCCCCCCCCACCTCGTCAGCGAGAAAGAGGAGGGATTGTATGAGCGATAATGTTGAGACCATGATTGGAAAAAGCACAGGGACAAATAGCCAAACTAGTGCAAACACATGAACTATGAAGCAATAGCTGAGGAGCCTTCCTGTAGCTCTTACATTCTTTGTGCATCCTCTTTGACAACATTCCTCGAGTCTTTGAGGGGGTGATACAGACATTCCATCTATATATTTTTTTCTTTTTTATTTGTCTGTGTGTGTGCATGTACATGCATGCCACATGTATATAGGTACCTGTGAAGACCAGAACTAGAGCTACCAGTGATTGTTGTCTGCTTGATGTGGGTCCTGGGAACTGAACTTAGGTTCTTAATTGCTGAGCTATTGCTCCAGTCCTGCCCCATTTATATTTGAGCATCTAATAGTCCCTTTATTCTTAGCCTTTTGACTAGTTGTGAGTCTCTGCAACTGTCATTGAGAACTGCAAAAAGAAGCTTGTCTAAACAAAGCTGAAAAAAGGACTAAGCTACCAGCACCAATAGACCATGAGACTTTGGAACTTATTTATGGAAAATTGACATTAAATCTGGGTTGCACTCAGACTGGAATTTCTTGACAGAATAGGTATGTTTAAAAGCCTAGTGTGCCATAATAGAGAGTTACTGGAAATTCTGACAAGGGATCAGAAGCTGAGGAGACCAGGGTACTAGTCTCAGTTGGAAATGAGGAGAATTCTATTGGAAATTCAAGGGAAAAGTCATCTTGTTACAACACAACATAGAACTTGGCTATATTTTTCACCCTAAGATTTATAGAAGGCCAAATTTCTCAGAAGCTATTTGAAAAACTATATCCAGAATATTCAAGCAGCTACATGGGTATTACTGGACATTCGTAGTCACATACATTGAGATTGAAAAGCAAAACACAGAATGGAAATATTTGGAAAACATACAACAACCTGGCAATGGAAGGAGAAAAATAATCATACGTAATAGATGAGGGTGTGGCTAACTAACTGCTTGCTGGTAAGATTAGCTTGGACTCTAAATAATCAGCAAAGAACCTCAAGAGGACCTTAAAAATCTTTGAGGTAGCCTACCCACTACAGGCCCAGAGGCTTGGAAGGGCTGCATAGCTTCGTAGAATCCTGTAGCCATAATCATCAGTCTGTTACATATAACTGCCTTGGAACTTGCTTCTCTGTGTGCCGCTAGCAAGACAGCTGTTACAGATGTTACAGAAGCAGAACCTACAGCTGGTGGTGCTAGTAGCAGACATTGGCATCCACAGATATTCGTGTGAAGAAAGTAAAAGTTATAGAGTCATGGTTACTTGCTACAAGGCTTGAAAGCGAAAAGTTGGTCAAAGGATCAGAGTCCCACTAAGACCTTGTTATGAGATAATGCCTGATAGAGTTGTGACAGTCACAGAGGGAATACAGAAGGGCAGAGAGAGCAGGATCGACCACCCACCCACCTGGAAAAACTGGCATTATCTGGCAGCTTTGGAGACTGACCTAGCCTTTGACTAGGAAAATCAAATAGGTGAGGCTATCCCCAAACCTAGGGACCTGCCTCTCAATGAAGCATTGTAACTGATTGCAGACTTGGGGCTCCAAGATTTAATGATGACTCACCATGTTTTGATCTTTCCTTTTGCAAATTGCTTCATCCTTCTTGCCCATTTGTCGTCTTTGGAGTAGGAAAAGTATCCTGTCTGTGTCTCACTAACATATCTTGGAAGTATATAAACTGATTTTTTGTTTCTGTTTTATTTTGTTTTCAACACAGGATCTCAATATACAGCCAGCTGGCCTGGAATTTGTAATCCTGCTGCTTCAGCCTCCCAGGTTCTGGAGTTACAGGCATGCCCAATGAAACCCAGACATGTTAAATTGTTTTTTAAATTATTATTTGACAAGGGGCTCACACTGGAGCCTCGGATGTGATTTTTGGACTTGGAGTGTTTATTGATGTTGCATGATTTAATATTTTGGGACTCAGGAAGGGAATGAATGCATTTTGTATTATAAAACAAACTTTGGAATCAAGGAGTATCATACTGTGGTTTAAAGGTGTCCCTGGAAAATTCATATGTTGGAGGGTTGTATCTCAGATTTGTAGTATTGGGAGTTGTTGGACTTTTGAAAGTGAGGGGCATAAATAGGAGGTAACTTTAAATAAATAGTAGAATTATCCTTCAAAATGAAGTAGGATTAAAAACTAATAACACATTTTATGAAGCCAATATAACCTTAATACTTAAGCCAGATGAAAATGTACAATTAAAGACAACTATAGGCCAAAATAATTTGATAAATATGTATGTCAAGAAGGCCTCAAGAAAATATCAGCAAATCAAATTCAGCAGTACATCAAATTATACAACATTACCAAGTGAGATTTGTCTCTGATGTGGGCTTTAGGTCAGCTTAGCACACACAGATCAATCAATGTGATACAGCACATACATTTGTAGACCAAAACTCCATGATCATGTCAATTGATGCTGAAGACTATTCAGCATTGGGAGGTGGAGGGAGGAGGATGGAAGTTCCAGGCAAACCCTGGTTACAGAGCAAACTTGAGATCAGCTATTCAAACAACGACATCCCGCACAATTCAACATCCTTTCTTGATTAAAAACTGTCCAGAGTTGAAAGTTCGTCCAGATAAGAAGCTGTGAAAAATACACAGCTAACATGATCAGCAATGGGATGAAATTAAGGCTCTTTTCTGTTTCGAGATTATATTCGAGGCAAAGGCAAACATTGTCACATAATACTGAAAGCAATATCACAAGCAATCGGACAAAGAAAAGAAATAAATGCCATCCAAATTGGCAAGGAAATAGTCAATTTGCTTATTTCCAGATAACATGATTTTATAATTACAACTTTCCAATTAATTTTCCCCTACATGATTAGAACTCAAAACTAAACAGTAAAATTTCAGGACACAAAACTAATGCACAAAAATCTGTGATATCTCTACACATAAACAATGATTTACCTGAAAAATAAATCAGGGTCATTTAGGATGACATCAAAAGACTGTAGTGGGTGTGGCAAGATGGCTCAGGAAGCAAGACGTCTGAGGACTTGAGTTTGATCTCCAGGACCTATGTGGTAGATGAACAGATCCATCTCCAGCAAATTATTCTTTGCCCTCCAAACACTTTTTCACAGTAGCATGGACATGTTCACATACATACATACATACATACATACATACATACATATGTATATACATGCACACGCACACAAATAAGTTTAATAAAATAATTTAAAAATCAATAATACTTAGAATAAACTAAACTGGGGAGGTGAAAGACCTATGCACTGAAAAGAAAAGTGATGAGTGAGAGTGAGCAGACACAAATGAAAAGGTTTTTTTTCCCACTAAGATCAGAGGAGTTTTTAAAGTGCCTCTAATCCCCAAAGTAGTTCAGAAATGTAAAGCTCTCAAAGGCATTCTTTAAAGAGACAGAAAGAAAAATAATCTTAAAACACTTATAGCGCCACAAAAGATCCCAAATAGCCAAAGTCATTCTGAGAAAACTAATACTATTTGGTACACAAACTTAAATATTTTTAAATGTCAGAAGCAGCACACTTCTGATTTATAATTATAATACAAAGAAATAACAATCAAAACAGTATAATAGTAGCATAAATATAGACATACTGATTTCATAAATAAATCCAAACTTATATAATTGTTTAATGCTACATTTGTTTATTTTATGTATATGAGTATTTTGCCTTCATGTATGTATATACACCATTAGCATGCTTAATGCCCTCAGGGGTCAGACGAGAGCATCAGATCCCTTGAAACTGGAGTTATAGATAGCTGTGAGCCACCATGTGGGTGCTGAGAATCGAACCCAGGTCCTCTAGAAGGGCAGTAAGTGTTCTTAATCACTGAACCATATCTCAAGCCTTGCGATCAATTACTTTTTGAGAAGAGCACCTGTAGCTAGAGTTTTCCTGCCTGGCCCACAGTCAGGACAAATCTCTCTCACCCGCCAGTCCCACAGCCACTCAGACCCAACCAAGTAAACACAGAGACTTATTTTGGTTACAAACTGTATGGCCGTGGCAGGCTTCTTGCTAACTGTTCTTACAGCTTAAATTAATCCATTTCTATTAATCTATACCTTGCCACATGGCTCGTGGCTTACTGGCATGTTCACATGCGGCTTGTCATGGTGGCGGCTGGCAGTGTCTCCCTCACCCAGCTTCCTGTTCTCTCAATTCTCCTCTCTGTTAGTCCCGCCTATACTTCCTGCCTGGCCACTGGCCAATCAGTGATTTATTTATTGACCAATCAGCAACACATTTGACATACAGACCATCCCACAGCAAGCACCAATTATGATAGTCCCTTCAATGAATGGTGCTGGTAAGACTGGATTGCAAAGGAATGAACTTGAACATTGCTGATGTGCTGCTGTGACTATAAAACAGTGTTGGTTCTTAAAACGTTAGGCATGTGGTCTAACAATTCTACTCTTCAGTATATACACAAATCAGCAGAAATCAGGGATTCAAACAAATATTTGTACTTTAATGTTCAGAGCAACATTATCCACAATAATTAGAAATAGCTCTAATTGTTTTTGTCAGATGAGTTGATAAATATGTATTGTATGTGTGAAGCATAATATGATTCATCTTTAAAAGGTAATAAAAATGTTTTATTTGTAGTGCTTGTGATCTAATCCAGGATTTTGTGCAAACCAGGAAGCACTAAACTGAGCTAAACTTTCATCCCCCAAGTGATAAAATTCTAATATATACTATAACCAGAATGGACGTTAAAAGTGCCATGTTAATTAAAACTAAGCACAAAATGACAAAATTATTACTCTTCTCAGGTGAAATATCAGAATTAACAAACACAGAGATATCTAGGGGCCAAAAGGATGCAGGACGAATGAGGAATAATTTACCAATGGATATTTTCTGTTTGTGATCAAGGAAAAGTTTAGAAAACAAATATGGTAATAGTTTTGCAGCAATAGAAATATACCAGATGTCACTTAAAATGGTTAGAATGGTGGATTTTGTGTCATTGTATATAGTATCCAGTTTCAAAAGCTAAGAAAAGACTCTCTATGAATGTTAGACACGTCACTAGTGTGAACGGGAAAGTTCACATAATTATCTTAGTTTTCACTGAAAAGGCATTCAACAAAATTTATTTCATGATAAGGAATAAAAGATGTCAACAAACTAGGAATAAAGGGAAACTCTGTCAACCAAATAAAAGTAATGTGTTGAAAAGAATAAATGTATATCCAATGATGAAAGTTTGAAAGCATCCTTCACACCAGAACAAAAACAAAAACAAAGAAAGAAACAGAAAAAGGTTATTATATCAGTCATCATTTCTATTCATCATTGTAGGAGACAGTCTAGGAAGAAAAATTAGGCAAGAAAAAGAAATAAAATGTATCCACAATAGGACAGTATAAAGCTAACTCTATTTTCAGATAACTCCATTTCAAAGAGATAATCCTAGAGAAGCCATGAGAAACTATGATTAAACAATTTGGCTAAGTATCAAGCTATAGTAAGGATTGTTTTCATGCCTCCACAAATACATATGTTGATGTATACTCCCAAATGGGATGACATTTGGAGGTAGGGATTTTGTGAGTTAATTAGGTCATAAAAGTTAGCTCTCATAAATTTGGTGTCATTATAGGAAGAGGCAGAAGATCTGGGTCGCTCTCTCTCCTTTTTATGATGTAAGGATATACGATGAGGAACAAATACAATGAAGAAGAGGCCATGCCCTAATGACCAAATTCATCAGGACCTTAACCTTAAACTTCCCAGCATCCAGGAACATGAGATATAAATGTGTTTTGTTTAAGATATTAAAAATACAATAATTTGTTGGGTCAGACAGAGCTAAAATTGGAAATAATATTGGTGCTTCAAAATTATTTGTGTCTCTAAACATCAGTACTGAAAAATATTAACAGGAAACTGAGTACTTTGACTAATCAGCTATTTCCTATTGCAAAACAAGTTTCCCTGATTGGGGAAATAATCTATGAACATAAACATAAGACAATTTGACAAACCAATCATATTGACTCGACATTAGCAATAGCTTACCCAGGTCCTATTACCTCCACAGCTACAGGTTTTTGGCTCATAGTACAAAACATAGGACCCCTCTTGTGAAGCAAGCCTTAGATTCAATTGGAAATCAAGTTAGTTTCAACCATAATACTCATATCATTATTGTATCAGTGGGCAATCTTACCTGGAATGCTGGCATAGTATGTAAGGTTCACAACTACATAGAACTGTTGGTGACAATTCTGATCCAAAGTCTGTATGGTACATGTTGTAGTTTAAATATGAAATGCCTTCCATAGGCTCATATGTTTGAACACTTGATCCCCAGCTGGTGGAGTTGTTTGGGAAGGTTCTAGAACTTTTAATTAATTTATTTTAAATTATAGGCGTGGGGGGGTATGTGCATGTGCGTGTGCGTGCATGCACACGCACGCGCCTATAGAGACCAAAGGCATTGGATCCTCTTGGAGTTGGAGTAATGGACAGCTGTGAGCTACCTGACATGGGTACAGAGACTCGAACTAGGTCCTCTGCAAGAGCAGTATACAGCCATGGTTATAGAACTTTTAAGTGGCGGAGTGTTGCTGGAGATGAGACTGGAGGTTTTTGTAGCCTGGTCCCATTTGCTGTTCTTTCTCTGCTTCTAGAATGTGGCTACTGTGTGATCAGCCAGCTTTCTGCTCCTGCTACCATGACTTCCCCGCCTGTTTCCATGTGCTCTCTACCACAATGGACTGTATTCTTCTGAAACCGTTAGACAAAAGAAACCCTTTCTCTCTTATTGTTTTTGTCAGGGTATTTTATCATAGTAACAACGACAACAACAACAACAACAACAAAAACAAAAACTGATACATTACACAACAAAAGCTAGCCAGTGGGGAAGAAGCTTCCAACTAAGTTCCAGCCTGATTTCTTCATGTCTTGTGAGCAAAGACTGTAATTCAGCAATAGTGGCTTACCATGTAGTTCCAGCATGTAACCAACACTATTGGCAATAATGTATGGGATATCTTAGGGCCTTTCCTAGCCAACTACTCATAAGGAGGTAGGCCACCCACAACTCTAGGGTTTTATTTAGTAACTATATGGCTTCTGGAAGTATCTTTCCCCATTCACACAGGGTGATTTCTGCATCGAATGCCTAATGGATGTCTTTATGTTTACAGGTGCAGGCAGTTGAAAGATAGTTCAGTTATCTTTTTGGGTATCATCTATGCCTTACCCAGCTACAAAACTTCTAAGAATTTTATAGCTAGGCCTGACCATTGTACACTGTACAGATTTATTTCTCATCCCCCGCTTTGGGTGCACTTGTGCAAACTTCAAGATCCAGTTCCAGGAATGGAGGAGGGTCACAGGAGGCCAGGATGCTAAAGAGAATGCAAGGAGTCACAGGCAGATTTACACACTTTATTCCCTAGCACTCAGGCTCCTAGGCAGGCAGATTCTGGCAGTCACCCAGGCACACACTAGCACACATGGGCAGCACAGAAGCAGACATAGGCATGCATGTAGACCACCACACAGGTTGCACAGAGCTAGGCACACAAGCCTACAAGTAGATACACATTAGCAGGAGTATGATGGCCAAGACTCAGGCTTCTGATCTCAAGGCCATATTTATACAAAAATCACAAAAGTGTCACTGTGTTAGGAACAGTTATATAACAGACTATATCACTGCTTACTCTTGGGTCCCCTGGACACAAAATTGTTGGCTACTTTGTGCTGACTCACAGATATCTGGCATTTGGCATCTTGGCCCATGTCACATGTCCATATAAATGCCATGTTGTCTAAACATAAACTGGCCCTTACACATTCTTCTGTTCACTACAACTTGCATGTCTTTCAGATACCTTGCTAGGTCTGTAAGATACTCAGAAGTTAGCATTACATAATGAAACCACTTTGCAAATGGTGGGCAGTAACTATGAAGACTTACTGCCATCTGTTCCAAGCAAGCGGTGCCAAATGATTTTGGCATTTAGTAGCTAAGAGTATACTAAAAACAAACAAAACATTAGCAAGACCCAGGAAAGCATGAAAAGATCCCATCACTTCTGTTACTTATTTCCTCAAAAAGCAAATTTGGGTATAGCAGCATGGATGGAAGGTACTACTTTATTTACGTCTCTATAATTCACAATCATTTCCCATTAGTTATCCTGAGTATTAATCCGTGGCACTTCTGTGGCATGACCCCCCATTTTTCTAACCCTGTAGGCCTCAGTGAAGCTGGGTCATGCTGCTTCTCCTGGCCTGGGACCATGAGGAAATGGGACCACACTCTCACCTGATGCACATATTCCAGTTTCCTGGGTTGGGTAGGCTCTGAGCCTGCACTACTTTTCCATTGGGCGTATCTCACCACCAAAAGGATCCAGAACTGGGCAAAAATTCTTCATTCTTCAGGAGACGAATGTATATAGCATAGCATGGAGGGATAACTGCCCAGAATCAGGAGGAGAAGCTTAAACCTTTGACCCACGCCACTCTGTCTCCATGTCTATCTGCTGATAGCCATTGTCCCAAGGGTTTCAGGAACCTGTATGCACATGGTTCCAGCATGTGACCAATCCCAAATGTTCAGCACATTAGAAGAGAACCAAAAAATCTCTAATTCAACATGGACTTTCTCATTGTCCTATGTGGTGGTATTTTATGTTAATAAATAAAGTTGCCTGGGGTCAGAGCTATTAGAGCCATAGCAAGTGCGTGGCAGTGGTGGTGCACGCCTTTAAGGACCTGGAGGGCGGTACATACAGGCAGTGACGAGGCAGTCACATGATTGGGTTGACAACCAATCAGAAGCCAGAACAGAGAGACTATAGAGACAGACACACAGGAAGGAGGGCTCCTCTTTCGGAGAGCTCTCTTGGCTGAGAAGGATCCCTGAATCAGAAAGGGTGAGGCTCTTGGCTCTGACTTCTTGGCTTTCTTCTCTGAATCGGCTCTGTGTCTTCTGTCTGATAAAACCGTTGGCTACATCTACACTGAATCACATCTACAGTCCTACATGGCTCTTACCTGCAAGCAAGCTTGACCAGCCTGTAAGGAAACAACTGAGGCAGGTCCCTTAACATAAGATCTCCTCCCTACAAAACAGCCAGCATAATGGTGCTCACTTGAACCTCCCCTCCACCTTTGGCGAAGTGATCAAGGTACAGCCTTAGAGAAGCTCACAAGCACATCTGGCTTTCTGACCTCAACTCCCACAAGAAACTCCAGCATGCCACAAAGCATGCCACATCCCCTCTTACTTCTTAAGCACTTTATGAGTTCAATTTGCATTCCAGTCTAAGTCACTGTGATCCTCCAGAGCCTTTACTACCTCATAAAGATCATGCCCTACCATGGTTCTTATCAAAGCAATGAAATTTCCATACCAGTATGGAGGTCTTTGATGACTCATCCTCCTTCTTATCTCTCCAGCAAATACAGTCCTCTCTGGCCTGGTGAACTCAGTATCACACAACACCTCTGTGCCCAGTTCTCTCCTTATCAGTCCTATTTCATCTTTTCCATCTGCATCATTTGCTTCTCCCATGAGTTCTAAGAGTTTGAATCCTGGGAGGGGCTCTTTAGCACAGACCTAATTTGGTCTTTCTCTTTTTCATACATACGTCTCTCAAGAACAAGAAATGGCAAGCCATGACCTCTGTCTCATCATCTCCCATACTGCACTTACACACCCGAATCAGAGACTAACATGGAGATGGCATCCATATGTCATTATCTCAGAATTTCACCATTATGCAGGCAAGCACTTTCTGGACAGTCATCTGAACTTCAGTTGTGTGTCTTATCACCCATAGGAGAAGCAATCCAACTTTGGCTGCAGCTTGCTTATAATCTTGTTCTGTATGCGCTACTTTTAGGGATTGCCACATAGTTTCTGGTCTTTCAGCCATTTTAGAAGTATCTTAACGTTCTCTTGGTATACCACATTTATCAAGGAGGTGTACCATACCATAAGACAGAGACATTCACTGTGGGATTTCCACCCTGATTTTCCCTCTGGATAGATAGCTTAATCTAAATCACATGCATTTTCGTTCCTAGCAATGGCATTGTAACTGCTCTATAGCCAGAAATCACACTATTCCATAGCACATACTAATGACCATTCTTCAATGCCCCCACACAGCTTAGCTTCAGTTGCATGTCATATCACACATAGCAGGGACAACATAGATACACTCAAACTCATCTTTGTTTCTGTAGGGTCTATGTTAAGGCATCAAATATTCTGTAACTTATCCCTGGGGAGATGGGAACAAATGTCTGTCCACCACACAAAGAACATCAGTGATGGGATGAAGAAATAATTCTTTCCAAATCTAACTTTAGTTAATGAATTTAACTTGGGTTTCCTACAGTAAGTGAGGTGGTTGGTTATAGGAGCATGGAGAACTTATGGGCAGCTACACAACCAGAGAAAATCCCCCAGTAATGGTTAACTGTGTATATATCACTGGAGTCTCGGGCATCCTCTGGGTGCTGCACCACATTGTGAGCCCTCTCTCATTTCCATAAGAGAATAGTAGTGTTTTCTTGTCTTATAAGGGTCTTATGTGGGTAATGCAGGTGTTCTGATTTCAAGATAGCAGTGGCCACGTCAGGTCTGCGGGGAGAGTTCAGTATTTTGCAGAATGATCTGATGCTAGAGATTTGCACAATTCTCAATGCATTTATATGGTGACATTACTGGTAAGCATCTTAAGTAGGGTCCTGTTGCCTTAATGTACTGCGCTCAGGATTAGAGATCATTGCATTCTCCACCAGGAATGAAGGTACATGCCTGAAATTTCAATACCCATGAGGCAGAGGAAAGAGGATTACTGCAAATTTGAGGATAGCCAGGCTAACACAGAGAATCACAGGCCAATCAGGAATACACAGTGAGACTGTCTCAACAACAAATAAACAAGCAAACAACAGAAACAAAACAAAAAGAAATCCTTGCATTCTTTTATGTTCAAGCCCTAAGAGCTTCTTCTCTGTACTAGAACATTGGAGGGAGGGAGGGAGGGAGGGAGAGAGAGAGAGAGAGAGAGAGAGAGAGAGAGAGAGAGAGAGAGAGAGAGAATATGTGTGTTTGGGTCCATGGGAGTAATGGGAGTAAGTTTAACACAAATCCACAAATCCACAGTGGCTTATCTGAACTGTAGGGATTCCGTACAAACAGGCAGCTAAGCTGGAAGAAGTTCTGCAGAAGCAGGCAGTTTTAATAAAGGCTGAGATAAGTTAGCTAGGACAGCCTGACCTTTGGTTCCTATGACAGAGTTCAGTCGTTTTCCATGAGATTCTCCATCACGGAGGTCAGATTCTAGTTAAACCTGGAATGGCCTCAGTAAGAATACAAGATGGCGGAATCTCTGCACTGTCTTACCCTGTCATATCATCCTGGCATATTGTAGCCAAAATATCAACAACAAATAAAACAAAGAGATAATCCTAAAAAGAGCAAAAGAAAAATACTAGGTCATATGTAATGAAAGGCTTATCAGACATAGCAGGTTGTTTTTAGCACAAACCTTATAAGACAAAATAAAATGAAAAGATAGATTCAAACTACTAAAAGAAAAAGTAATGACCATGAATACTATAACCAACAAAATTATTCTTCTGTCTTGGTTGGTTTTTTGGTTGTTGTTGTTTGTTAAACTGACACAAAGCTAGGTTCATTGGGGAGGAGGGAGCCATAATTGAGAAAATGTCTCCATCAACTTGGCCTGTACATAAATCTGTATGGCAAGTTCTTGATTTATGATTGATTATAGGAGGGCTCAGCCCAATGTGGGCAGTGCCACCCCCGGGATGCTGATCCTGGGCTCTATAAGAAAGCAGGTTGAGCAGGCCATAGGGAACAAGCCAGTAAGCAGCAGTCCTCCACAGCCTCTGCATCAGCTACTTCCTCCAGGTCCCTGCCCTGTTTGAATTACTGTCCTGACTTTTCTTGGTGATGGTGTGCAGCCTGAGAGTAGTTAGATGAAATAAGCCTTTTCCTCCCCAGGTGACATTGGCCAGAGTTTTACCACAGCAATAGTAAACAAATAAGATATCTCCAAAATAACCTCTTCCATACATCAATTAAAATAGAAATTTCCACTACTTGGATCAGACCTACAACAAACACCTAAGGGAATTTTATGCTACAAATGAAAGGATCAGTAGCATCATTAACTCACATGAATACACAAAATTCACTGAGCAAAGAGATATTCAGAAGAAAAATGGGAAGGGAATTAAACAAAGCATGTCCAAGAACTTCCTCATCACAAAAGAGAATACTAAAAGAGAGGTAAAGGAAAAACAATTACATAAAGCAAGCAGAGTAACCCAAAATAATGAAAACAAGAAATTCATATCCATTAATATAACCAATGAACCAAAGATCAGATAGACTCACACGTCCAAGACATAGGTTTGGCTGAATATATCAAAAAGTAAGACCTAGACCATATGCTCCTTACAAGAAGCTTATTTCATTGTGTGTGTGTGTGTGTGTGTGTGTGTGTGTGTGTTAGAAAAAAAAGATATATTGTGCAACTGGAAATAAAAAATGTGAAGGATTAGCTATACTTATATGAAAGTAACTATTATGGTTTGGATGTAAAATATTCATTTCCCACAATAGACAGATCATACAAGCAGAAAATCAATGAACATATAATTGAACCTCATTGTGGAGAAAAAGAATCAAACATACAGATACAGAATACTTCATCCAATACAGACAAATACACATTCTATAAATAGCAAATGGAACATTCTCCAGTGTAGTTCATAGATGAAGTCACAAATTATGTCTCAATAAATTTAAAAATATTTATCATGTCACCCAATAATGAATTAAAACTATAAATTAACAAGCAATATAAATTGCAGTAGCACATAGAAATTAAACAGTATACTCCTAAATGGTCAATAGAGTAAATCAAAAGAGGAAGTAAAACATTTCTGGAGACAAATGAAAATGACATCATTGTATAACAATATAGCTGTGGGAAAGAGAAAGTTGATAGCAATAAATACATATATAAAAAGACTAACAATGTACCACCAAGACCTAGAAAAGGCAAGAATATACAAAGCAAAAATAGAGAACAAAAATTAAATTAAAAAGACACAAAATATGAAGTTAGTTTTTTGAAAGACATAAAGAAAATTAACAAACATTAGTTAGGTTGAGAAAAAAGAGAAGACCCAAATAAACAGCATTAGAGATTAAAAGGGAAATATTGTAACTGATGCCACAAAATGCAAAAGATCATAAAAAATAGTAAATTGTAAAATCTGAACTGTAAAAATCTAGAAGAAATTGATAAATTCTTGAATGCATATAACTTGTGAAACTGAATCAAGAAAAAATTTTGAAAATCTAACCAATTCATTACTGCATAATGACAATGACATTGAAGCAGTACTTCAAATGTGTCTAAAAATCCATAACTTAATGTTATCTTGCAGGTAAACTATACAAACACTGGAGGAAGAATTAATCCCAATTCTTTTCATAGTGTTCCAAAGAACTGAATTGAAGAGAACTTTGTCAAACTGTTTTTCATGAGGACAGTACGTTTTATAATAAAACTGTACAAAGATACAACACCAAACTACAAAGCTCTAATTCTGATAAGCATAGATGAAAAACAATTCAATAAAATTATGAACATAATCAAAGAATACATAAAAAGAGAAGATACTATGATCAAGCATGAATCCTCCAAGGATGCAAGGATGAGCAACACTTGCAAATGAGTAGATGTAATCCAGAACATCAACAGAGTGAAGGGTGAAAATAAACGCTTATTCCAATAGGTATAGAAAAAGCATTGATAAGTTTCAAACCCATTATGATAAAAAGTGCCAACAAATTAGGTGCAGAGGAACATATTTCGAAGTCAAAGGAACTGGATTAAAAAAACCCACAGTCATTATTGTGCTAAAGAAAAAAAAGGGTGTATTCTCTAATCTCATGAACAAGACCAAGTTCTCAATTTCCACTATTCTTGTTTAATATAATACACATATGCCAAAAGCGGTTAGAAATAAAAAAAATGGGAAGGTGCTGGGTGGTGGTGGCACATGCCTTTAATCCCAGCACTCAGAAGGCAGAGGCAGGTAGAGCTCTGTGAGTTTAAGGCCAGCATGGGCTACAGAGGGAGTTACAGGATAGGCTTCAAAGCTACACAGAGAAACCCTGTCTCAAAAAATAAAACAAAAAATAAAAAAGGGGGAAGGATTATGGTAAATTATCCATGTTTGCAGACAATTTGTGTCTATATATAGGAAAATATAAATATGCTATAAAATTTTTAGAACCTTTATACAAATTCAGTAAAGTATCAGAATATGAAATCAGCATGCATTTCTAAACACAAATAGTGAATTTGCTGAGGAACATGAAGAAAGTAATTCCATTCATAATGGTTGCAAAATATTTAAGAATAAGGCTCCAGGATATAGCTCAATGGTAGAGTGTGTCACATGCATGAGGCTTTGAGTCTGATCTCCAACACTATTTATTTAATTATTTAGAAGTAAACTTAACCAAAGAAGTGAAGGATCTCTAATAAAACAAACAGTATAAAACACTGATAAGATAAATTATGAAAGACAAACACAAGAGTAATTATGTGGGCAGGGATTGGAAGCATCGGTATAGCTTAAATGACCATAGTACCCAAAGTTATACACATTCAATGTAATTCCTGTCAAAAGTCCAGTGATTTTCCATTCAGAAAGTAAAAAACAATGCTTATTATTCCTATGAAACACTATGAGTCAGAATAGTTAAAAAATGACAACACAGAAACAAACAAATAAACAAAGCTTGAGGCATCATATGTGACCATAAAACCTACTATAGAAATATAATTACTAGACCAACATTGACACAGCATAAAAGTAGACTGATAGACCAATGGAACATAATAGACAACCCAGAAATAAATCCATACTTACAGGCACTGTTTTCTAAAATAGTATTAAGAGCAGAATATAAAGAAAACAGTATCTTCAAAAAACGATGCTGGAAAAATTAAATATGAGAAGAATAAAACTAAAATCAACTCAAAGTTCATCAAAGATCTAAACCTGAAATGATGATATGAGTAGAAGCAAAGAAACAGGAAATACCTTAAAACATTGCTGTAGGCAATAATGTTTTGTATAGAATCCCAAAGCACAGACGATGTATATATGAGGCCTTGAGTCTGATCTCCAACACTATTTATTTAATTATTTAGGGGTAAACTTAACCAAAGAAGTGAAGGATCTCTAATAAAACAAACAGTATAAAACATTGATAAGATAAATTATGAAAGATAAACACAGGAGTATTTGAAATCAGCATGCATTTCTAAACACAAATAGTGAATTTGCCGAGGAACATGTAGAAAGCAATTCCATTCACAATGGTTACAAAATATTTAAGAATAAGGCTCCAGGATATAGCTCAATGGTAGAGTGCTTCACATGCATGAGGCCTTGAGTCTAATCTCCAACACTATTTAATTATTTAGGAGTAAACTTAACCAAAGAAGTGAAGGATCTCTAATAAAACAAATAGTATAAAATATTTTGTATATGTATATATTTAGAAAGAGGAGATCATGAGTCTGAGAGGGAGTTGGGCATGGGAGGAGTTGGGGGGAGTGTGAGGTGGAAATGATGTAAACACGGTATTCATGTATGAAGTTCTCCAAAAAGATAAATAAAATAAATGCTTTTATAAAGGAAAATAGACCATTAAATCAAATTAAGTAGCTTCTGCATAGCAAAGGAAAAAATCCACAAGAGAAAGAATCCTACCCAAGAGGAGACAACATCTGCAAATGTACACCAAAGAAGTTACTGATATCCAGAACAAATACGGGATGTAAAAAGATGAACACCAAAGAACAAAATAGAAAAAGGAGACAGAGAAGAAGAAAAATACAAATAAATCAGTTGAAAAGTGAGCAAAAGAATTCAATAGAATTCCATAAGACACACAGTGGCTAACAAACAGGAAAAATACACAAGTTCTCTGATCATCATGGAAATGTGAGATAAAACTAAAATGAGATTTTGTTTCACTGATGTGACAATCACTAGCTTCATAAAGTCAAGAAACAAATTCTGTCAAAGATGATGAGAGGTGGGAATTCTTACACACTATTGGTAGGAATGTAAATTAATATAGCTCTAACTTAAAACAATACATTTTTTTAAACAAATAACTTAAAATAGAAGTACCATATGATGTACCAATTCGCTATTTATGCACATCTGGAACTAGTCAGTTTTATCACTGAGTCTAACTGATTATCATGGTCTAGCTGATTCAGCAATGGCTGACTGTGAACAGAAGGTCCAAGAATCCAGTAGTTGCTCAGTCCATAAGGCTGGATGTCTCAGCTGGTCTTCAGTATAACCTAGAATCCTGAAGAAGTGGGCTTTAGTGCTGGTGATGAAATGGACTTGCCAGTGAGAGTGAGAGCAAACAGGCAGAGAGAGGAAGCTTCCTTCTTTTATATCCTTCAGATAGGCTGCCAACAGAAGTTGTGGCCCAGATTAGAGGTGGGTTTTCCACTTCAACAGATCTGGATTAAAGGCATGTTTTTCTATCTCAAAGATCTGGATTAGAAGTAGATCTTCCCACTTCAAATTAAGTAAAAATCCCTTACAGTGTGCCCCTCCATTTTTGGGTTTTAGTTAATTTCAGATATAGTCAAGTTGACAATCAAGAATAACCATTATGGGATATATATCCAAATGAGATGAAATATTACTATGAAAAAGATACTTGCAGATCCATGTTTATTGTTGTACTAGTCACAATAGTACCTAACTAGTTTTGATGCACTTCAGTGGGTATATAAATGGACAAAGAATATGTGGTGTATTTATATAATGGAATACTACACATCTTTAAAAAGAATGAAATTCTGAAATTTTAGGTAACATACATAGAACTAGTAAACATATGCTGAATGAAAGATGCCAGACACGGAGAAATAAACACTATGAGTTCTCATTCATGAATAGAATCCAACGGGGTTGGAGAGATGACTGGTTTTGAATGTTCTATGTTGTAAGTAGTTACAGGCAAACAAAAAAAGAAATTCATAAGCCAATGCATTTGCAGGTACACCAATCAGTTAAGTAGGTTTAAGCAAAGTAGAGAAACTCTGCTATAGGTTTCAGATGGCATTATTAGCTTTTGCAACGCTAGAATCTAATGGTCTACTAAATTGATACATTTCAAAGATTCTATGTGTTATTTAGGAGGATGTTATGTCAGATACAGTTGTAGGCAATAAACGGTTCCTAAAAATACTAAAAATACCTCAAGACAATTTTGGTTGTCAATTGGCAACATTCTAACTCCACAATCACAAAAATTCCAATCAGTAAATCAGTGTGCAAAATACTCAATTTAGGTGTCATTGTTTTAGGGAACTTCAATTCACAACTCACAGATGGGCTGCAAAAACAACTGCACTTCCCTTTCTAAGAAAATTTATCCTTAGGGTTGGTAAAGTATGCCTTAAATTCAATATCCTGGTACTTCCTTCTTCTGCTACAAGCCTTCATAGAAACAGACAGAAAGACTGAGGAAATTGAAGAGAGGGTGCTGTGCTCTGTATGCTGTGAATGTGTTCCTCTGATTTGGTTGAAAAATAAAATACTGATTGGCCAGTAGCCAGGCAGGAAGTATAGTATCGGTGGGACACGTAGAGAGGAGAATTCTGGGAACAGGAAGGCTGAGTCAGGAGATGCTGCCAGCCGCCGCCATGAGAAGCAAGATGTAAAGATACTGATAAGTCACGAGCCACGTGGCAAGGTATAGATTTATAGAAATGGGTTAATTTAAGATGTAAGATCTAGCTAACAATAAGTCTGAGCTAATTGCCAAGCAGTTTTAATTAATATAAGTTTCTGAGTGATTATTTTCTAAGTGGCTGTGGGGCTGGGCAGGACTGGAGAAAACTTCAGCTACAAGAGGGTCCAAAAAACACTCCATGAAGCTACAGCCACATGATTGTTGACAAAGATGGCAGAAACATACATTCTAAAAAAGACAGCCTCTTCAACATATAGTGGTGGAAAAACTGGATATCCATATACAGAAGAAGTTGTATTCCTATCTCTCACATTGCACAAAAAAACAATTCAAAATGGACCAAGGACACTAAAACTTCTGGAGATAAACATAGGAGAAACACTTCAAGGAAAAAAAAATAAAAAGAACAATGGGCTAGAATCCCTGTGGCATGAAAGTAGAAACAAGGCTACTGGTGTTGGAAGAAGCAGCAGAAGTGGGCCAGGGGCACAAGGAAGGGAATGAGGAAAAAGAGGATCAACAGACACAAATGTGTACAACTTCCCGATAAACCTATTGCTTTGTATGGTAATTTTAAATAATTAATAAAGCCAAGCTGTGGTGGAGTACACCCTTGGTTCTAGAACTTGGGAGGCAGAGGCAGGTGGATCTCTGTGAGTTCAAGTCCAGCCTGCTCTACAGAGTGAGTTCTAGGACAGGCTCCAAAACCATACAAAGAAATCCTGTCTCAAAAAACAAACAAACAAAAAAAACCTAATAAAAAAGTATAAATCTCAAAATCTCATTAGTGAATCATTGAGATCAGATTATGCCCTAACGTAAGTTACTCCATACTGTATAAAACTGTATATGTGGTTTTGATTGTGTTAATCAAGTTACTCTACTAGGAGTAACACTGTTCCTGGGCAGGGTGCCTAGACCATACAAAATGGAGAAAGAGCTGAGCATTAACATTCATCCTCCTTTGTTTCTTGACTTTGGACACCATGAGACCTAGTTCTTTAGGCTCCTATCACTGTGACTTCCCCGCCATGATGGACTGTAACCAGGAACCAAGAGCCAAAATAAACTTGCCCTTAAGTTGCTTTTATCAGAATATTTTATCGCAGCAGCAGGAAAATAATCTTAGACAATATATTTATGGTAAGAGAGGTTAAATTCAAACTATGGAAAAGGTTAGGATAATATCAATAACCTAAAATGAAATGAAAATTACAGTTTTTCTATTAAAACATACACTCATAACTATGTCCACAAACACATTTCTGTTAGTGCACTAGATTTATATTTTCTAAGGGAACTTCCCTGCAGGTAAGGAGATGCACATTTTAAACAGATTTAAGGATGGGAAAAGAGAGGACTAAGCAAGTGTGAGGACCTGAATACGCAAGTGTGAATGCCCAGAACGCACACAAAGCTGCACACAATAACATTTCTATAATCCCGGTGTCCCCATATTAAGATGTGAGGCAGAGACATGAGAATCCCTGGAGACTCATGGGCCAGCCAAGTCATGCAGTGGCTCAACAAGAGACCTTGTTGCAAACAAGAAAGTGAGGACTGACACCTAAGGTTGTCCTCTGTCCTCTACATGTACACCAAAGCAAGAATATGTCTACATTAATACACAAAACATTGACACACAGTATACACATAAATCAAAACCAAGTAAAAATGAGTCGCTTTAAACAGCTACCAAGCTTCTTTGACTCACATAACTAAAAACGTGAATCTCAGGTTAGGTGGGCTTCAGATACAATTTGAACTAGGACTCAGTCTCAATGTCTGATTCTTGAGGATTTTCCCCATGTGCATCAGTTTTACTCTCAGGTCCCCTTTCCTCTTAGTATCAAGACTGGTCAGCTGTTCTAATCTACAGTATCTCTGCTCTTGAGAATCTCAAAAAGGTAACAGTAAAAAATACAGTACCTTTACCTGCACAGGAAATGAGTCAGAAGAACTACGTGAAAAGTAATGTTATAAAAAGACTCATTGACAGCCACATCCACAGGAAGCTCTGAACCTATAATGGCCCTTCAAAGTGCAAAGACTCACATATCTTTAAACTCCTTCATTGATGAGCTATTGGATGGGTAATGTCCTGGGAAGGGGTATGACTTTGGGCCATGTAGTTCTTTGTAGCTGAGGCAGTTTCTAATAGGTGTGACAGATGAAGCAAGGTGACAAGTCTTTCATTGATGGGAAACCTGGGTGTTGCTTTTCCCCATCTACAGAGCCACTGCATATTTTGATCAGAGAACTGACCTGAATTATGTTTTCAAAGGATGTCTCTCCTCTTTTGTGTAAAGGATACAGTGGGGGAAAGTATGGAAGCAAGAAAAGTAGTTAGAGTTTTGCAGTTTTAGAAATAAGTTTGGGGTCCAAAAGAGATCGTCACTCCAAATAAAATGTCTCTACAAGGCAAAAATTTGCTTCTGACCAGAAAGGTGTGCTAGTCACCAAAGCAGAAGAACAAACACAACAAGACAGGAAGTTCACTTGCTTTTTCTTCTAACATAGGTAGTGACTATCTTTTCCCTATTGGCTGGCATCCAACCTCACGGTCTTCCACGACTTGCCAGTTTTAAAAGAGTCTACACAACGGAAAGTGGGAAGGAGTCAATCATTTAAATTTCTTACATTCTGAGAATGCAGCAAGGCCTTTGTGTAAACAAAAGTATTACCAAGTGCGGAGGGGTTAGATATTGGAAGAAAAGTTTTACAAGGTGCGAAAGATACAGAGTTTGCATTCAAATCTTATTTAAATCTATGGGACTTGTGAGCTCATTCTAGTGAATGTCTATCTACAGAAGCAAACTGATGATGTTGCACAGAACACTGGAGCATAAAAACGACAAGGGGGGAGTGTAATCAGGCTTCTTCTGCCAGTATTTAGTTATATAACACATTATTTCAGTGAAGATTGCTTCAGCAGGGAATCATCTCATGCCCCTGCATAATCCTGGGCTTTCAGTGTCTTTGGCCATCCCAGCCACCCAGTTCTATTGAAACTGTTGATGCCCATTGATACTTAATTGATTCCATGGACACTTATTATTTTGTTGTTTGATGGATATTTGCTGGTTCCCATACAAGTATTCCTTGGCTATAGGTCTCCTTTGTTTTAAGCACTAAGGCAGACAAATCAAGAATACATACATTGCCAGATTTAGCCAGTAACACAATAATTGAAATGGCTTTGGCTTATTCCTTGTGGTAATTTGAATATAATTGGCCTCCCTAATCTCCTAATCCCATAATCCCATAATCTTATAGGGAGTGGCACTATTAGGAAGTGTGGCTTTGTTGGAGTGGGCATGGCCTTGTTGGAGGAAGTGTGTCACTGTGGGGGTGGACTTTGAGGTTTCCTATGCTCAGGATACTGCCCAGTGTGTCAGTTGATTTCCTGTTGCCTGCAAGATGTAGCACTCTCAGCTCCAGCACCACCTCTGCCTGCACGCTGCCATGCTCCCTGCCATGACAATAATTGACTGAACCTCTGAAACTGTAAGCAAGCCCCCTCAATTAAATGTTTTCTTTATAAGAGTTGCCATGGTCATGGTGTCTCTTCACAGCAATAGAAATCCTAACTAAGACACCCTTCTTCAAAACTTCAGATACTTGAGACTCTACTAGTTCCTCAGTATAAAATTGTGGCTGTTCCTTACAAGATTCTATTCTGCATGTGAAGAGAGAGGTCTAAAGTTCAACAGAAGTATAGCTGGGGCAAAGGTGCAAATCCTCATTATTTTCCAATTCTCTTTTTGTCATGGCATCTGTAGGGATGACAATATTCTAAAGAGACGCTTGTGTCCCTCTCTTTGGCTATCAGATTGTTGAAACAACAGTCCCCACTGACTTAAAATTTCCCAGGAATCTCATGCTGGGAGGAGGAAAAGGCTGAAGCCTGATGCCATCCAGAGGAAGAAGAGATTTCACACAGTTCTGACAACTTGTCACATCATTTTGCAGAAGATACTGGAGCTGAGACATTGATGGCTCAGTGATAGATGGCACCTCCTATTGACCAAGTTATGCTACTTATGCACACCTCTTGCTTTTATTTAAATACGAACCTCATGTCAGGACTCAGAAGATGGACTTTGGCAGTAGTGTTCACTGGGACTCTGTTCCTCTTCCAAGTGTGGCCACACTGAATCAATCTTTTTTCTCTTTTTCACTATTACTTGTATCTTGAATTGGTCTGTTGAGGATGGGTGGCCATGCCTAGCTTCTCCAGCCTGCCAAACTCAGGCTCTGACACTAACAAGTAGGGTAACATGATCCTTTTTCTCTTCTTCTTCTTCCCTTCATTCACTAAAATGTAAGTCCTTTGTACACACAAGTACCACCCGCTGAAGGTAGAGAAACAACGGGTATCCCAAGGTTACTATGTTGAAAACTGTCATCCATAACAAAGAAAGGCAGGTACTAAACATGTCATTAATTTCATCTGAAATTTATTATGTCTGTTAATGTAGGCAATTTCACAGAATGGAGGAAATGCGATTTGTGATTTTGTACAATAGAGCACATGAAGTGTATGTTGACTTTACATAATTTGCCAAGACCAATAGACCCAACAGGCTAAGCTATTATACCAGTTAAGGACAGGAGTAATGGTGAAAAGTAGAGAGGGATTTATTCAATATGGCTACATTAAGAGAGAAATAGATGAAGGGGGCCAAGTCCATCTGACATGAGCCTTAGGCATAGAAGAAGAATTGGGAAAGAGACCAAAAGTGTGCATAATTAAACAGTCCTGGTCTAGGTGTGCCTTGCTTGATCATTTTCTCAGTGCTGGTCCAGGTTTCCAAAAGGTGATCTGAAGTTTCCTGAGGGGATGAAGGGGTTCTCTGGAGATGCTAAATTCTGCTCCAGAACATAGCTTTGTGCTCATGGATAGTTGCCTTCATCTGGGTTGAATATCAATCCTGTCCTGCAAGGTTTTGCTGTTGCTGGAATTGAGGTGACTATAGGGTTAGGAAAATGACTTGACTTTCTACCTTCAGCCTTGAAGCAGGGTGAGATAAATTAGATAGGTAGGAAGAGTCAAGCAGGAGTCTGAGGCCAAGGGAAGGAGGCACAGAATAAGAGCAGAGATTCCAGCCTCTTGTGCTGCTTTTAGTGACCCCGTGAACCTGTATGAGGTGCCAGTGTTGTCTAGCAAAGACAGCTTCTAAGAGCCTGTTTCAGAAGAAAGATATTCTTTTCTGCCTGGCTCTTCATGACATGGGTCCTTTATCCTATTCCACCTTTACTAATTAGCGATTCTTATGCTATTTATTGCTATTTCCTACTCCCAAGTTCCAGAACATTTTCTGAAAAATCCAATTTCCAAGCCTCTTGGCTTTGTACTTATATCTCCTGTTGAAATGTACCCTCTCCTGGCATTTCTTCTATCTCCTGTTGAAGTGTACCCTCTCCTGGCATACAAACTTGCTCTACTTGTCAAGATGTATTTCATTTCATGAAGGCTACTCAGTACCCTAACTAGGTCAGCTGTTCACTCCTCCTTTTGTACTTACATGACCTTCATTTGTCTGTTATAGCACTTGCTGAGAATTCCTACCCCTATTCTACCCCGAAATGACAGCTCATCAGAAGTTATGGCTGTGTAATGTGACTCCTCTCCATATTCTAGATACTTTCCTTCACAAATAAGTTTCTCTCCAGGGTTTCAGCAAGTGTTTTTTAAACACCTAGTAGCTAAAAGAGACAATAATGTCCCTGGATCTTTCCTTCCAAAAACAAAAAGAAAGGGAATTTTGTAATAGTCCTCAGAACCACTAGGAGATCCCTGAATTGATATGCAGCCTCCTAGATAATACTGCTAGTACTTCAGTGAGTCAGAAGTTTGGCTCCCTTGTTGTTAGAACAAAGCCCTGTACCTTTAGGCTTGATGCTATAGCTTGAATCAAGCCACATCTCCTTGCAGTTCTCTCTTGGACAGAAGGCTGAAAAGCAGTCTATGCTATGATAGGACAGTTCTCAAGATATAGCACCTGGGGCCTGAACACTCCTTGTCATGCAATTCTGCTAAACTGCATCACGTGATGTAAACTTCCTGCCACCTCTGAGTGGTCATGAAAAGTCAAATCTTTCCTTCATTAAGGAGACTGGTCCAAGACTCCTTAGAGAGACTGGAGACTTGGTTCTGAGATGAAGGCTGCTCTCTGAAGAGGCTCCTCAGGCCACTCCCACTATTTTTCTCTTGGATCTCTCTCTCTCTCTCTGTCTCTCTCTCTTCTCTCTCTCTCTCTGTCTCTGTCTCTCTCTCTTCTCTCTCTCTCTCTCTGTCTCTGTCTCTCTCTCTTCTTCTCTCTCTCTCTCTCTCTCTCTCTCTCTCTCTCTCTCTCACACACACACACACACACACACACTCCCTCTCTGTTATTCTCACTCTTAATGAGGCTCATCTCTTTCTCTTTAAGGCCCCATCCTTTTTAGTTATCTTCATATATTGTATTGTTTCTGTTAAATACTCCCCCAACTCCTCAAGGTGATACAGTCTAGGGGTCTCATTGCATTCATTTTCTCTGCCAATTAAATAATTAAAGGGCAGGCAAAATCTTCAGTGTGACATTGGAGAAATCAAACACCAAAAATAGGGGTAGACAAAAATCAGCAGTTGAAGAAAGGCATTTAGGAAGTGATTTCCTGTGTCAATGAGATCAATTCCTAAATATAACACCAGCAGCACAGACACTGAGCACAACAATTAATAAATGGGACCTCTTGAAGCTGAGAAGCTTTTGTAGGGCAAAAGGCATGGTCAATAAAACAAAAAGACAGCCTACAGAATGGGAAAAGACCTTCACCAACCCCACATCTGACAGAGGACTGATCTCCAAAGTATATAAAGAACTCAAGAAACTAGACATCAAAATACTGAACAATCCAATTAAAAATGGGCTGAAGAGCTAAACAGAGAATTCTCAAAAGAAGAATCACAAATGGCTGAAAGACATTTAAAGAAATGCTCAACATCCTTAATCATCAGAGAAATGCAAATCAAAATGACTCTGAGATACCACCTTACACCTGTCAGAATGGCTAAGATCAAAAACACTAATAACAGTCAGTGTTGGAGAGGATGCGGAGCAAAGGGAACACTCCTCCATTGTTGGTGGGAATGCAACTTGTACAACCACTGTGGAACTCAGTATGGCGGTTTCTCAGAAAATTGGGAATCAATCTACCTCAAGACCCAGTCATACCACTCTTGGGCATATACCCAAGGAATGCTCAATCATACCACAAAGAAACATGCTCAACTATGTTTATAGCAGCACTATTTGTAATAGCCAGAACTTGAAAACAACCTAGATGCCCATCAACTGAAGAATGCATAAAGAAAATGTAGTACAAATACACAATGGAGCACTACTCAGCAGAGAAAAACAATGATAGCATGAAATTTGCAGGCAAATGGATGGAACTAGAAAAAATCATCCTGAGTGAGGTAACCCAGACTCAGAAAGACAAACATGGTATGTACTCACTCATAAGTGGATTCTAGATATAAAGCAAAGAACAATCAGACTACAACCCACAGAACCAGGGAGGCTACATAGCAGGGGGGACCCTAGGATGACTGTGGCCTTTAATAAGTTTTGGTTTTACTCAATTACTGGGCAAGCTTCAGTGAAACATTTCACAATTAAGATAAGAATTTATATTGTATCAAGCTGATAATAGAAAAATAAATAAAAAAGTGAAAACAAGAAAGGCATTTATAGAAAGTAAGGAGACACACATGTAGCAGACACACAGAGAAAAAGACCCTTGGAAAAGCAGAGGGGGTGCCCAGGAAGCCAGAAATCCAGTCTCTTCTTGGGGGCCTGGTTTGTTTTTTATTTTTAAAGTGTCTGAAGAGCTTTCCTCCCCTGATTTAGGGTTGGTCAGCTTGAAGGAAGCCCTATAGGATGTCCCACAGCTGTTCTGTGACATGTCCTGAGCAGGCCTTGAACTTGTTGAGCCAATCCATCATTCTGGGGCCTGCTGGTAGGAGACAGAAGGCCACAAGGCCTTTGGTTTAAGCTACCAGGCTTTTGACTCAGGTCAGGAGGGTGAGGAAGGAGCCGGCCATCTTGGAAATTCACCTCCTTTATTCCCTAGCCATGATCCCTCTCCCTATTTGTCTGCCTACCAGGGAGTCTGTCTAACTAACTTGAACTCTTTCAGAGGTGGACCATGGCCTTGAGACCCTTGCATTACAATAAACTTCATTTCTGAATTTATGTGTCAGCTTGCCTTTGCGGACCAACCACTGCAACCTGCTTTAGTTCTTTTAACACTTTTCTCACAAGGAAAAACTGGGAAGGGAAGTATGCAGGTTCCCAGGTCCTCTAGCCAACCAGCAGTGTAGAGCTCCATCCTGACCACAGATCTTAGACTTTGTGCACCAGGAATTCCAAACCAAGCCTGAGCCGGATGACCTCAGGGCAAGGAGTTCACAGGTATATCCATTCTATCCCTGAGGATGCAGTTATGATGTTGAAGATATTCATGATGCTGTCCATTTGCCATAAGAGGATGTCTTATTAACACAAGACTTCCTTTACAGTCAGACATCTATCTCTGGTCAGCCTCAGAAAATAAAGAGGTTTCCTCGCCTGTCACTGAGATTTACCTTTAGAACAAATGAATGGAGAATAGCAGATCCTATCTAGGGAGACTTCTTGCTTCACTGCTATTAGCTATTGCCTGCAAGACCTAGGGGAAATCAGGCAACTTCTACTTGGTCCTGTAAATTCTTGAAACACAAAGGCACAGAGAAGTGAAGGGGTGGTGTGATACCAATGTGTGATGTATCTTACATGCTGTGTGTGTGTGTGTGTGTGTGTGTGTGTGTTGTTGTTGTTGTTGTTGTTGTTGTTGCTATTGTTGTTTGGTGATAGCGGATCAAAGTAAGGGCTTTGCCCATGCTAGGACAATGAACTGACATTGAACTACATCCTCAACTACTCCCAGACTTTGCTGATGCTCTAAGGCAGTGGTTCTCAACCTATGAGTCTCAAACTCTTTTGGGGCTGAATGACCCTTTCACAGGCATTGCCTAAGACCATCGGAAAACACAGATATTTACAATAAAATTTATAACAGTAGCAAAATTACAGTTATGAAGTAGCAATGAAAATAATTTTGTGGTCAGGGTCATCACAACATGAGGAACTGTATTAAAGGGTTGCAGCATTAGGAAGGTTGAGAACCACTGCTCTAATATAATTAACAAGGAAAGATTTGTGAGATATAATCACATACACACAGAGAAACACTTTTTATAGGTTATTTAGTGTATTTTATTGTTCAAGAAAATGTACAATATATGTATAAAAGCCAGAAACCAGTTCCAGTTTGTGATTATTGTATTGAATAAAATACCCTTGTCTATACCATTATGGGAAATATAAGAGTTTATAACCACATGTTTAGAATTTGAAGTTCGGAAGGTTTTATTCATTGAAAGTTCAAAACTCATGTTAACAGTGGTGCAAACCTAGACCCGGAAGTGGCCACCTTTGAAGGAAGAAAGCAGACATGGGAATGAAGGCAGTGCATGGGAAAACCAGTCATAAAATGAGATGGCACCCCCTTTATCCTAACTGTTTGACTCAGCAGATTTGGAGGTCCCATGTGCCTCCTCTTTCTTCTGTTTGCTTTTCTCAACACTTGTAGGCATTACATTGCTTTTATTTTCTGCCACTTGCAAACAAAAATAGTGCAATGCATACCTCTCAGAATCTGCTTTGTCTCTCATTGCATACCACGTTCATAAGCACACTAGGGGAAATTGCAATCTAGTAATTGGAGATAGAGAAGATCGCCAAGTGGGTACATATACACTGAAGGTATTAACGTGTACGAGAAAGGCCTACGGTTGAGAGCAGAACAAAAGAATTTCAGAGCCGTGTAAACCTTAATGATTGTCTTGTCCATCTCCTTGTTTGTGCAAAGTAAGAAACACATCCAGATAGGAGAAAATAACTCCATTTGCAGTAAGGCCTTACAGGAGCCAGGGCTTAAACCAGCATATCCACTACTAGGCTACAATCCTGCATGGCTATCACTTTCCCTTCCCCTTGTCTTGGTTTTTAAAGGAGAAAATACAATGTCAAAACCATGTAGCCTTTCCTTTCTGCCCACACTGTTTTTCCCTTTGTCCCTGAATTGCACTGACGTCTAAGCTTCCCACTAGTGTTGAGTTTTCATTTCACGATACACATAGCTCCCAAATATATATGTGTGGGTGTTTGAAATGTTTACATGTAGAACTGACACCAAACTTCTCTTCCAAGTAGTTGTCTAGGTGGTGGTGAACCTGGTGGGACCTCTATTTGTCTCAAGCACTCGATAGGCTTTGGTGAGGATCCATACAGAGCGAGAATGTGGAAACATTGCTGTGGTCGCCAACACAGTAAGCACTTGGAAACTGCTTTTGCTAGAGCACTGTCCAGTCACTTGGGCCCATAAAGTAAGGAACTAAAAGCCAGCCACACCAGCTTTTTATTTTCTTTTTGTTTGTGTTTTTGTTTTGTTTTTGAGACAGGATTTCTCTGTGTAGCCCTGGCTATCCTGGAACTCATTCTGTAGACCAGGCTGGCCTTAAACTCACAGGGATCCTCCTGCCTCTGCCTCCTGAATGCTAGGATTAAAGGTGTGCACCATCACCGCCTGGCTGTCTGCTTTCATTTTCTATCTATCCCCTTATTGTCAGCTTTTACAGTGTCCTGTTCCAGACCCCTAAGACATCTGATGGTCTGTTGTTATTGTCATAAGTCTACAGTCCCCTTCAATTTCAGGAACAAGTAGACTGATGAATAAACAGTTTTATGATAAGGGAGTGAGTCTCACAAGAGAAATCATCTCTCAAATGGAAGCAACACTCTGAGATGGTGAGATTCTACTCTGCAGCAGGATAATCATTTTATGGAAACTAGTTTGCTCCTTTGAGCAATAAGGACCTCTTTGTACCATCTTGCAAAACCAGAACTGAGATAATGATCAACCAGACCATTCTTTAACCAAGACTGCTTGCTCCCTACCACCAATTCTTCCTCTCATAAACCTAAAGTTCCTGCCAGTACCCAGTTGTGGACTTGGGGTGCACTGAAGCTCTTTATTTGTACCTTCTATTATGGCCATGTTGTTTAATTCCGCTTCCTCTGACTTTTCACCATTATTTGTCTCTTGAATGGGTTTATTGGGCAAGAGCCTAGTTGTTGGAAAACTAGGAGCCAGAGATTTCACCCTACAAACTTCAGTCGCATTAATAGTCCAGTGCCATGAACTGTGAAGGAGCAATGTGAAGTGAGCTGACGGGTATATCGGTCCATAACAATTATAGGTAGACACTGGAAATGTGAGCAGCTTGTCCTGCGAATAAGGGTCTAATAATATCTGCCTCAGAATTCTCTGTAGGCAACCAGACAAAGCAGTTTAATTAATTCTTTTTGAAAATATTGTGGGGACTTTAGATACGATACAAATATCCAGGAAATAATTCCCTATTCAGTATAGCTGAAAGAGAAGTAAGAGCATCAGCTCCTGGGTAGAACATCAGCCTCACATAAACTCAAAAGATCAGTTATAAACTAGACAAGTTAGTACATGCTTTCAAATGTTTTCACAGAATGCTTGTACAATTCTTTTGTCTCCAAGAAAAAGAGGGAATCGAATCAATTATTTGTTTACAATTTTACTCACATTGAATTATATTTTACAGTTTAAAATGCCACTAACTGAAACAACAGTAAAATAAAATAAATGTTCCCTGGGGTGCTAGCTGTTTGTTTTGGTTGATTGCTTTGTGTATTTTTCTTGTTCTCTTCTCTTCACATTGTTTCTCTTCGAATTTTTTTTTTTTTTTTTACAGCACAGAACCCTTCCATGTAGCCCAGACTGCCCGCACACTTGTGACCATCCTCCTTCAGCTTCCGTAGGCCTAGAATTACTACCATACATCATGACACCTGACTGGTTTCTGCGTTTCCCTTCTTACTGTGGTTTTTTTTTTTTTTTTTTTTTTTTTTAGTGTTTGTGTGTGTGTGTGTGTGTGTGTGTGTGTGTGTGTGTGTGTGTGTGTGTGTGTTTAGAAGGTACCTAACTGGAGATCTCTCCTCCATTTATTCTTTCTCACTAAATGAATCATTAGGGGCCTGAGGAATCTTAGTGATCGATTTGCCATACTCTAGAAGAAATTTCTAACTGCCAGATTGATAGGTCTTGACAAATAAAATATTAGTGATGAGTGCAGGCTTAGATCCTTTGACAAAAAACCAAAAACAAAAACAAAACAAAAAACCACAACAGCACATAAGCAAAGACAGAAGTTGGTGAGAGTAGACAGAATTCACATCTGTCTTTCAATGATGACTTAGAGATTTCATACTCTATAGAAGTAATGAAAATTGATGTTCTTAAGTGGAATGGAAATAGGAACAAATGTGTCTTCCAAAGGTGCAGAATTGGGGAGGGCAGACACAACTGGAGTCGTCGGCCTGGAAGACAAACTTACATGCGATTATGTACTATCTCACTAAGCTGTGTCTGACGGCACACACCGGTAATTAAAGTGGTTTGGGCTTCTTATAGAGACTTTTGATTATTTATCTTTGATTTTATTATACTGATCTGTACTAATGAGAGGGCTTCCTCTGCTGTAGACTTTTAGTATGCTCCTGTTTCTGATGGAGCTAATTCACGTAAAATCATTGCCTCTGGGAAGAACTGTCCCCCCTAGGAGGCTGCTGTGAAGCTGCCACTGTACGCTCCTGTCTATTTCATCCTAGAAGTGAGCACAAGGTAAGCCTTTTGAAGTAGTCCTGAGGCTTGGGCGGAAGCTCAAAGGCAACAAGGAAATGGCTACACTGAATATAAGGACAACTATTCATGTGCGAACTCTTCATGTGCAAACTCTTCATGTGCAGTCTCCTATCAGGACTGTCTTTCTCTCTTCCTGCTTCCACTTACTTGGATCTTGGCAGCTTTCTTTCCAACCACTGAACGTGGTCACAGTATCACCACAGATGTCCACAATGTGAAAATTCAGCTAAACTTTTCACCAACCATAAACTGGAAGGAATTTTTCTGCCTCATTCATATTGAGCGTAAGGCTTGCCTCCTATGTCCTTATTTCAGATTCAGACATTAAACCTGGCATATTCCCTGTGAGTTATATGCTGTCTTGATTTGCTGTAGCTTTATGACTTGAACAAAACAATTACACCAGAGTCAATATGCTTCTTATATTATTAGTAGAATGAAGTTCATCAATACTCTGTTCAAGATTAGGCAATACAACTCCAATACAATTCCTAGATATCAAATGATCATAAACTCTTTAGGTATAGTCTCAGTCATCATATGTGTATGTAGACATAGACATACTAAGGAAAAAACAGTACATATATATATATATATATATATATATATATATATATATTATAACATGTAAGGATATCTATAAATCATATTCATGTATATTTGTTTATATACAGAAATTTACAAAAATCCAATATATCCTCTTATGTAACTTGCTTTCTTCAAAGCAATTTTGACATTTGTAATTTTTAATGCTGTTTTCTCTTTATGTAGTATTTCAGTGTTTGGATAGAACAATTTATGTAGCAAATTCTTAATGATAAATTTGGACAGTTTCCAAAATCAGATTACCATGGACACTAAAACCAGTCACACATGTAACTGTATATCTGTACACTTCTATCGGAATGTTCATTGAGTGAATTATTAATTCAAATCTTTAGTTCTTATCTTTTAGGGGGAAACTGTAGGCCCTTTGATTCATAGACTCAGTTTGAGATTGTGGGAGATAAACACTGGAACTCCAAAGCCTTCTTTGATGTTGTCCCAGTTTCCCCATATTTGAATGATTTGTTCTAATCTCTGTTGAGATGGCGTATGATTCTGGCATTTATTATTGATGGCGTGAGTTTTAGGGTATTTTTGTTGTTCAGTTTGTGGAGAAAATGCTTTAAATGAACAAAGCACTCATTACAAAAGTTGTTCTTCCTGTGAGTGTGGACTAACAATCTCAAAATGATGTAAGTTCTGCTTCCTGAAACAGAGATGCCAAAGCCTTCCTTGTCCTTTATAGCAAGAGGTTCACTGGCTGGTAAAACTGTTTCAGCAACAGTATGCTCATTTCTCCCATGATAGTTTTTCTTCCCTGTTTTAAGTTCAACCTATCTCTTGCTTGTCATAGCAACTAACAGTAGTTCCATTTTCCTACCTTGCTCAGTTTGCCGTCTCCTATCAGTCAACAGGACAACAGCTTTTAGAATTATTTGTTTCAGCCCCTTCTTTTAAGGCCAACATTTTCATTTCCCAAGATTGGAATAGAATAAATATTTTTATTTTTCTTACATGCATATCTTTTTATGAGTTAGAATATTTTAGTCATTTGTAGGTCATGCAGAACTATGTTTTTAGCCATGTGAGAGGAACAGAGGTCTTTTCAGCATCCACCTAGAATCTCAGTCAGACATGGTTGTTATAAGGATAAAAAAGTATCTACAGTGCTAGACCTTGAACAAAAAGTTGCCTCATACAAAGCTGATGTGCCGACATGGCAGGGTCCATATATTTGGATTTTTGTGTACCACCTAGGAATATGTCATTCATGCTTAATGTACTACTATCTCAGGTTTATCCATCGTTTTAAAACTAAGGTGTTGTTTCTGCTGTGTCTTCTTTGTTCTTTATTTCCAGGGTAGCTGGATAATCTTTGAAACAATTTGGGAGAGAGGACATGGAAGTTCATAAAGTCAGTGATCTGTTTCACACTGGGATGAACACTTGTGATTCCTGTTCCATTAATATGCTTGGCTTTCTGAAATGTTTTGTTCCAGTGTGAAAATGGCATTTGAGATTATCCATTTGCATTATTTTTCAAATATTAACCAAGTACTCCAAGATAAAAAGAAGTAAATCGGAGCGATCACAGCTCCTCCTTTACAGTTTAACAGGGGCTGTGCAGGTAGGAGTTACCCACACTTATTTGATTCTCCGCTTCCACTGAGTTTCTTATCTGAAAAGGGTTATATTCCAAATACTTACCAATCTGATCAAGATTGATTCTCAATTTATATTTTCTCTCTACTGAGGTATTTTTATCACCAAAATTAACATCACATTCTTGAATCACACCATTTGAGAGATTTATGCTTACAATGTTTATTCTATAAGTTCCAGTGGTTGTGTATTGACAACCTAGTGGTTGGCCAGTCTATATAATAATATATATTCCTGGCATCATCTTTGGTCCTACACGTTTAGATTACAACCCCAACCTTACCTCCTAACCTCAAGAAATAACCCCTTCTGCTGCTGCTGCTGCTTCTGCTATCTGCATTCACATATCATCAAGCCTCCACACACATCCCACTCAAGGGAAGACCAAGCAGTCCACACACACATGCTGTGGCCCAGCCAATCAGTGGGTATCCCTCTGAGAGTCTTGGTCCCTCCTTTATCATTTTCTGGAGAATTTAACACATAATACATCGTTCTTGCTGTGGTTAAAGGTCATTCATTTCCAGCCAGTGAGCTCCCAGTTGCCCTTGGAAAGTGCAGAAGTGACAGGACAGTTCTAGAGACTGTGCTAATGGCTGGGAGGTTCCTATGACTCCAAGTTAGAAAAAAAGGAAAGTCTTAGAGACCACAATCCAGGTTGGTTTGTTAGCCCTTGCTCCCCTGCCCTCTCTCCAGACTTCTACTTTCTTGGTTCTAAGGCAGATTGTTAAATCCATCTGGAGCAGGAGTGCCTTTAAAATATCCACTTATGGCTGGATATAATGGTATACACATTTAATGCCAACATTGTTAGACGGCCTGGGTTACACAGTGTGATCCTGTCTCAAAAATAAAACAAAACAAAAATAAAATCCACTGATAGCTTGGGCCTCGTCCTGTGATAAGTGCTCTTTCACAGCTACACGGCATCTGGCTTCTTGTCACCAGGAAGTGTTATCACCCTCAAAACTCAATGTTCACCCAAGTTCAGATTTCCTATTGAAGTAGGCTGGCTTCTCCCAACCAAGCATCATTACGTTCTCAGACTTGATGGCTCAGTCTGGCAGAAGGAAGAGACTGTTAAAAGATAAGACCCACAGAGTGGGGGAAGGGCAGAGCAACCAGAGGAAATCAGTTGGCTTTGGCATAGTTTGTAGAAAAAAAGGCACATTAAAAGGGCATATCTTAGTAATCTAAATGACACCCAGATTTTTTTTTCTCCTATATCATAGCTCTGGTAAATAGGATCTACTATGTTTACTGGCTAGGGCAGCTCATGCTGACAGCTCATGCAGCTCCATGATACTGCCTACGGCAGCCTGAGGAGTTATTTTCCAACATCTTTAAAGTGAAGACAGATCCTTACATTGATTGCAAAAAGGAATTTCAGTATGAGCAGAGTTGGAGTTTCCCAAAAGGGGTTTTAGACACAGATTTGAGTACAGGAGATTTTATTAGAAAGAGAAACGCATGCAGGAAAAGAGTTCTTACTCATGCATGCCCAAGTATGTGTATCGACCTCTCAAGGCAAAAATCACATTATTGTCTTTTCAACACTCATAAATGTAGCTTTAGTTTTCCTGCCTGGCCCACAGTCAGGGCAAATCTCTCTCACCCGCCAGTCCCACAGCCGCTCAAACCCGACCAAGTAAACACAGAGACTTATATTGGTTACAAACTGTATGGCCGTGGCAGGCTTCTTGCTAACTGTTCTTACAGCTTAAATTAATCCATTTCTATAAATCTATACCTTGCCACATGGCTCGTGGCTTACCGACATCTTCTCATGCTGTTTGTCATCATGGCGGCTGGCAGTGTCTCTCTCACCCAGCTTCCTGTTCTCTCAATTCTCCTCTCTGTTAGTCCCGCCTATACTTCCTGCCTAGCCACTGGCCAATCAGTGATTTATTTACCAACCAATCAGCAACACACTTGACATACAGACCATCCCACAGCACATAAATGTGCTTTTGGTGAGTTCTGAAGTATTATCTTCAAAACAGTTTATCTGAGATTGTCCAGTAGTGCCTGAGATACACAGGATAGGATTGTAGCTGATAAGGCAAAACATTAGATCATAGAAATATAGAAAGTTAGGAAATCGTGCAGGCATGGTTAACCTTTTGACATTGTAAAAATAATGGTTTTCTTTTGCATTGTTCACTCTTGAGAATTGTACAATGAAATAACAAAAATAAATACTTCTTTTAATCTATAAAAGTCCTCTTTGCCCACTGTTCTTATCCTGGGTCTCCAGTGTGCTTAATGCTTTGTTTTGCAGCTTGTCTTATCTCCTGGAAAGACCCTGGGTGAAGTATAATATAGAAATCTATTGAATGTGGAATATGGCATACATGTCTGCTTCCGGTCCTGTTTTTACTTTCCTTGGACAGTGACAAGATCACAAAACAATGGAAGATTATAGGTCACTTTTCTTTGTGGAAGATTACAGGTCACCTTTCTTTTTAGATTGATTTGGGGTAGAAATTGAGAAATCAGATCACCACAATTATCAGTGACAACATTAGTTAGGACCAGGAAAGTGAGCTGGCAGACATATTTCTATCAATATGTCAAGAGCAAATACAGAGTACAACTGATGAATTGGGATGGGGATAACATCACCAGAAGAGTCAAAAGGGAAAATGAGCCTTGTAAAAGGGGGTCCCTTTTAAGATAGGAGCCAAATAATTTTGATACTAATCTAAAGACAGCATGGTACAAATAATACTCCTTTCAATGTAGTATTGCTTTCTATTACCTCAGTACCACTCTGATTTGCACAGAGAGTCTGTGCAGCACCAGACACAGGATTTGTCAGTACAGAGAAGCATGGCACACACTTAGATATTATTTATTAATCACGAGAAGAGAAAGAATACAAGCAGAACTTGACTAGCAATTAGCATGAGAGAAATAGAGAGAAAATAAAAGTGAATGGTAAATCAAAGGACGACAAAACAATGAAGAACACAGAAAATGTATCCAATGAATTGTAGCAGAAAATTACCCAGATAGTAAAAGAAATGGAAATCTTAACACAAGAGGTATTTAGAAACTCAAATAGGCATTAAAAGGAAAAAGGTTTTCATAATATTACTGTCAAGATGCCAAAAGCACATAACAAGGGAATGATATTAAAATTTGTAAGGAGACTCCTGTGAGAGGGGACCATTGTCACCTCTCCCTCTACTCCAGATCCAATCCCTTGTCTCACCCCCAGCTCTGCAACAGAACTCTGCAGTATCCCTGCCCCCATCTCCAGTGAATCCCATAGATCCTTCCCTCCTAACCTCCCTCTCCCCCACCCATTGCTCTGTCCCAGGCCCCAACTCCAGCAGGCACACCTGGGAAACCATAGGCCACTGGGACAGGGAAGCAGGCAGGCTTCAGATCTTCACTGCAGATCTTCACCTCCCCCTCCATTCCTCCAAAGCAATCATCCAGTCTCATCCTTATCTTTATAGCAGACCTTCTGCTATGGTCTCTCATCCATTCCCAGGGGACTAAGTGGGTCCTGGTGGAACACTCTGCTTTTCTCCCTCCTGTGAACCCCCTCACTGCCCCCACCCAATCCCCATTCCAAAGTGTCAGACCCAGAAACACATATTACATGGAGCCCCCAGTGGCAATACTTATCAAATTCACAGAAAATTTCCTATCAGGAAACACACATCCACCACACTCTCCTAAAATCCAGAGAGGAAACAGAAACCAAGGAATACCCAACAAAGATAAGGTCAAATATCAGACACCTAGATATCATCCCAATCCCAGATACCTAGACTCCTGTGTAAAAACACAATCAGTAACAGACAGGATAACATGTCTCCACCAGAGCTCAGCAACCCTACCACAGCAGGCCCTGAATATTTCAGGATAGCTAAAGCACAAAAAAGGACCTTAAAACAGCCTTTATGGATATGATAGAGATCCTTAAGGAAGAAATGAATACATCCCGTAAAGAAATCTATGAAAACACAAAAAAGACACGGGGAAAGAAATGAATAAATTCATTCAATACCTGAAAGTTGAAATAGAATCAATAAAGAAAACCCAAACTGAGGGAAATCCAGAAATGAAAATTTTAGGAACTCAAACAGGAACTGCAGAGGCAAGCTCTACCAACAGGATATAAGAGATGAAAGAGAGAATCTCAGACATTGAAGACAGTGGATACGTCAAAGAAAATGTTAAATCTAAAAAAATTCTGACACAAAACATTCAGGAAATGTGGGACAATATGAGAAGAACCAATCTAAGAATAATAGGAATAGAGGAAGGAGAAGAAACCTAGGTCAAAGACACAGAAAATACTTTCAACAAAATCATAGAAGAAGATTTCCTAATCAAAGAAGTAGATACCTACCTACCAAGGTACAAGAAGCATACAGAACAGCAAATAGATTGGACCAGAAAAGAAATCCCCTTAACATATAGTAATCAAAACATTAAGTGTAAAAATTAAGACTGTTAAAAGCTGTATGGGTAAAATACCAAGTAATATATAAAGGTAGACCTGTTAGAATTATACCTGCCTTCTCAGTGGAGACTGTAAAAGCCAGAAGGGCCTGGACAGATGTGCTGCAGACTCTAAGAGACCACAGATGCCAGCCTAGAATACTACACCCAGCAAAACTTTCAATTACCATAGATGGAAAAAATGAGATAGTCCATGATAAAGTCAAATTTAAGCAATATCTATCTACAAATCCAGCCCTACAGAAGGTACTAGAAGGAACATTCTAATCTAAAGAGGTTAATTACACCTAAGAAAAGACAGGGAACAAATAATAATCTCAGACCAGCAAACCAGCAAAATCAAAAGAAGGGAAGCACACACACACACACACACACACACACACACACACACACACACACACAGACATGCATGCACACACACCACCACCACCAACAACAACAACAACAATAGCAAAAAAAAATAAACACTGCTCATTGATATCTCTCAACAATGATCTCAATTCCCCAATAAAAAGACAGAGACTAACAGAATAGATGTTGAAAAAGGATCCATCCTTTGGCTGATTCCAAGAAACATACCGTAATATAAAGAATAGATATCACCCCAGAGAAAAAGGATTGAAAAAGATATTCCAAGTACATATACCTAAGAAGCAAGCCAGTGTAGGCATTTTAATATCTGAAAAATAGACTTCAAATCAAAACTAATCAGAGGAGATAGGAAAGGACACTGTATACTCACCAAAGGATAATTCACGAAAAGGACACTGCAATTCTTAACATCTATTCACCAAACCCGAGGGCACCCATGTTTGTAAAAGAAATATCACTACAGCTTAAATCACATATTGACCCTCACAAACTGATAGTGGGAAACTTCAATATCACACTCTCACCAATGGATGAGTCATCCAGACAAAAACTAAACAGAGAAATGATGGAGTTAACAGACACAATAAACCAAATGGACCTAACAGATATTTACAGAATGTTTCACCCAAACACAAAAGAATATACCTTCTCAACACCTTATGGAATTTTCTCTAAAGTTGACCACATATTTGGCCACAAAGTAAGTCTCAATAGATACAAGAAAATTGAAATAACAACTTTCTTCCTATCTGACCACCACAAATTGAAGCTGGACATCAACAACAGAAACAGAAAGCTTACAAACTCATGGAAACTGAACAACTCTCTACTTTGAAAAATGGGTCAATACAAAAATTGCAAAAGAAATTAAAGACTTTCTAGAATTGAATGAAAATAAATACACAGCATACCCAAACTTATGGGACACAATGAAAGCAGTTCAAAGAGGCAAGTTCATAGCACTAAGTGCTTATATTAAAAAAAAAACTTATACTAGCAACTTAATAGCACACCTGAAAGCTCTAGAACAAAAAGAAGAAACTCAAAAGGAGTTTGGCAAAACATAATCAAACTCAGGGCTGAAATCAATAAAGTAGAAAGAAAGAGAACAATAAAAGAATCAATGAAAGAATTGGTTCACTGAGAAAAATCAATTAGATCAACAAACCCTTATCCAAATAAAAGAAAGAATATCAGAATTAACAAAATCATAAATGAAAAGGGGCACATAACAGACATAACAACAGACATCAAGGAAATCCAAAAAATCATTAAGGACATACTTTAAGAACCTTTACTGCACATAATTGGAAAATCTAAAAGAAATGGATAATTTCTTGCATAGGTTCCACTTAGCAAAGTTAAATCAAGATCAGATAAGCAACTTAGATAGACCTATAACTGTTTCACAAAATCCTAATTGGTCTTAATAAAAACCCAGAGCCAGGTATCAGGGTGAAAGCTCAAAGATCAGAGAAGCAGAGCAGCCACCTCTTAACTCACCAACTCCTCAGCCTGCAAGAGCCTGAAAGGACCTGAATTCCTGTCTTCTCCTGCCTTATATTCCTTTCTCTGCCCAGTCATATCACTTCATGTCTCAACCATCCCAGGGCTGGGATTAAAGGTGTGTGATCCCAAGTGCTGGAGTTAAAGATGTGTGCCACCACTACCTGGCTGTTTCTCTTTTAGACTGGATTAATCTCGTGTAGGCCAGCGTGTCCTTGAACTCATAGAGATCCAGACAGATCTCTGCCTCCGCCTCCCGAGTGCTGGTATTAAAGGCATGTACCACTACTGCTTGACGTCTATGGCTAACTCTATGGCTAGCTCTGTCTTCTGATCATCAGGCAAGCTTTTATTTCTTAGATTACAAGCAATATATCACCACATATAACTCTATCTAGTGAAACAGAATCAGTCATTAACAGTCTCTCAAACTAAAAAAAGCCTAGGGCTAGATGGTTCTAGCACAGAATTCTACCAGACTTTCAAAGAAGAGGCAATGCCAATACTCCTCAAATTATTCCACACAATAAAAACAGAAGTAACATTGCTCAATTCATTTTTTGAAGCCATAGTCAACCAGGTTCCCAAACTACATAAAGACCCAACAAAGAAAGAGAATTACAGACCAATTTATTTCCTTTATGAATATAGATGTGAAAATACTTGATAAAATATTTGCAAACCAAACCCAATAACACATCAAAAAGGTCATCCATTATAATAAGTAGGCTTCATTTACATGGTTCACCACATGTAAATCAATAAATGTAATTCCTCATGTAAACAAATTGAAAAAAAAACCCTTGATTATCTCATTAGCTTCAGAGAAGGCCTTTGACAAAACCCAACACCCCTTCATGATAAAAGTTCTGGAGAGATTAGGGATAAAAGGGACATACATCAACATAATAAAGGCAGTTTACAGCAAGCCTGTAGCCAACATCAACATAAATGAAGATAAGCTTAAAGCAATTCCACTAAAATCGGGAACAAGACAAGGTTGTCTACTCTCTCCATACCTATTCAATATGGTACTTGAAGTCATAGCTACAGCAATAAGACAACTGAAGGAGATCAAGAGGATACAAATTGGAAAGGAAGAAGTCAAATTATTTTTATTTGCAGATGATATGATAGCATACATAAGTGATCCTAAAAATTCCACCCATGAACTCCTACAACTGATAAACCCTTTCAGCAAAGTAGCAGGATACAAAATCAACTCACAAAAATCAGTAGCCCTCCTATATACAAATGACAAATGGACTGAGAGAGAAATCAAGGAAACAACACCTTTCACAATATCCCCAAATAATATAAAATATCTTAGAATAACTCTAAACAAGCAAGTGAAAGACTTATATGATAAAAAAAAATTGAAGAAGGTATCAGAAGATGGAAAGATCTCCCAGGCTCATGGATCAGTAGGATTAACATAATAAAAATGGCAATCTACAGATTCAATGCATTTCCATCAAAATTCTAACACAATTCTTCACAGATCTTGAAAGGACAATTCTCAGCTTCATATGGAAACATGAAAACAAACAAACAAAAAACCCAGGATAGATAAAACAGTCCTGAATCATAAAAGAACTGCTAGCAGCCTCACAACCCAGATTTCAAGTTGTATGTACAGAGCTATAGTAATAAAACAGTGTGGTATTAGCAAAAAAACAGACATGTTGATCAATAGCATCAAAATGAAGACACAGATAAAAATCTACACATTTATGGACACTCAATTTTTGGTAAAGAAGTCAGAAACACACATTGTAATAAAGACAGCATCTTCAACAAATGGTACATGTCAAACTGAATGGCTACATGTAGAAGAATGCAAATAGATCCATACTTATCATCCTGCACAAAACTCAACTCCGAATGGAGCAAACACTTCAACATAAAACTGGATACATTGAATCTATCAGAAGATAAAGTGGAAAATAGCCTTGAACTCATTAGCACAGAAAAAGACTTTCTGAATAGAAGAACACTTAGTGCAGGCACTATGATCAACAATTATTAATCAGAACCGCATGAAACTGAGAAGTTTCTGCATGGTGAAGGATGTTGTCATTCAGACAAAGCAGCAGCCTACAGAATAGGAAAAGATGGTTACCAAGTACACATTAAATAGAGAGCTTATAGCCAAAATATATAAAGATCCTGAAAAACTAGATATCAAGAAGACAAATAACCCAAGTGGTGATGGTGCACTCAGGACCTCTGCAGCTTTTGTGCCCCTCACAGTGGTGGACATCCTGTTCGAGGAGATTTTTGATGTGAAAGACATTGACCCAGAAGACAAGAAATTTGATTATCTTGATAGAACTGTAAGTATGAATCTTTCAGGTTGGACCTAACTCAGATGTCAGTGTTCAGATTTACCCTGTAGACTTAAGTGACAAGTTCCAATTGGTCAAAACTAGTACCTTGTATGAAGATGATACTTTGGGTGATGGTTGTGGTGGTTTGAAAGAAAATGACCCCGAAAGGAACGGCACTATTAGGAGGTGTGACTTTGTTGGAATAGGTGTGGTCTTGTTGGAGGAAGTGTGTCACTGTAGAAGTGGGCATTGGGGGTCTCATATATGCTCAAACCATACCCAGTGTCTTAGTTCACTTCCTGTTGCCTGAAAGTCAAGATGTAGGACACTTGGCTACTTCTCCAGCACCAAGTCTGCCTACACGCCACCATGCCACACCACGATGATAATGGACTGAACCTCTGAAAATGTAAACCACCCCAGTTAATTATTTTTCCTTTATAAGAGTTGTCATGGTTATGGTGCCTCTTCACAGTAATAGAAACCCTAACTAAGACAATGGTGACTATAACCCCTGAGGTGATAGGCCTTCTAGGGCTGACCAGTTTAAGCATGTAATGTATGGGGAAGTGTACAGGGCTGAGGGGGACAACACCTCTACTGAAGTAGGAACAGGCCTATCTGCATATGTGTCTTATGGGGGGCTTGCTCATGAGGCTTCAGGGCGAGGCCAACAACCTACATGAATTTGAGGTGGATTCCAGAGTGTATCTGCTAATAAAGAAACTGGTATTCTGAACCTCATGCTTAGTCACTCAAGTCACGGACATTGTTCAAACCTGAGTAGTATTTGCCTGTGAAAGGGACTGGGCTCTGTGTCCACTGTGGACAGATCTTCAGTTTGTTTGAATTCAATGGAAAACTGATTTGTCTAGAAAAGGCCAAATGGGAGAGCTTAGCATGAATCTGAAGTTGTGTATGATTTTTTTTTCAATTTAAATTTTACTTTTTCTTAGAAAAAAAAAAAGAAAACAACCAATTAAAAATGGGGTACACCACATGACTCATTGAACATGGGAAGGTTGAGCTGGCACCTACATAGAATCTTTATCCCCATGTTCTGGTGTCTTTGACACAGAAAAGTACTCTACAGGCTTCTAAAAGTGTAATGGAAACACCAACTCTATCACAAAACTTTTGATCTACAATCTGTCCTGCCTGTAAAGTACACTAGGACAATGGGGGGCCCAGAACTTGTGGGAGCAGCCAGCCAATGTCTGCTGTGACTTAAGGCTCACTCCATGACATGGAACCCATAGCCAACACTGCTGGGGTGATCAAGAACCACAGACTAGATAGCCCAGAGACCTAGGGTAAAACCAAACACTACTGGTATAAAAAAAGTATCAATAAAATGACTCCTAGTAATATTCTGCTATGTTCACAGATCAGTGCCTTGGCCATCATCAGAGATGCTTCCTCTTGTAACAGATGGGAACAAATACAGAAACTCACAGCCAAACATTACACACACAGAGAGAAACCTTGGAACACACAGGTCTAAACAAGATGTCTCCATCAAATTCCTCCCCTCAGAGCTCAGGGGAACCCTGCAGAAGAGGAAGTGGAAGGAGTAGGAGAGATAGATGGGACAAAGGGCACCAGTAGAACTTCTAACTGAGCAAAGCTCATATGAACTCACACACTGAAGCAGCATGCACAGGACCTGCACGGCTCTGCTCCAGGTCCTCTGCGTATATATAATAGTTTTCAGTTTAGTACTTTTATGGGACTCCTGAGTATGTGAACAAGTGGGGCTGATTCTTGTGCCTTCTCTTTGAACTTTTTTAGTTTTCTGTTGGCTTGGTTTGTCAAACTTTGATATGATGGTTTTTGTTTTTTCTTATTGTATTTCATTATGTTTTGTTTCTCTTAGAAGCCTGTTCTTTTCTGATAAGAGAAAGAAAAAGATTGGGTCAGGTGGAAGAGGAGGTGTGGAGGAACTGGGAGGAATAGAGGGAGGGGAAACTGTATTCAGATTATATTATATTTAAAAATTAAAAGTAAGAAAAAAGATGGAGCACAGATCTGAACAGAATTCTCAATAGAGGAATTTTAAATAGCTGAGAAACACTTAAAAATGTTTAATATCCTTAGTCATTAGGGAAATGCAAATCAAAACTTTGATATTCCATTTTACAACCCTCAGATCAGTTAAGATCAATAAAAATACATTTCAGCTAATGTTGGTGAGGATGTGGAGTAGGGGGAACACTCATCCATTGCTGGTGAGTGTGAACTTATATAGCCACTGTGGAAATCCTTGTGGCAGTTCCTCAGTCACATGGGAATCCATCTACCTCAAGACCCAGCTATACCACTCTTGGGCATATACCCAAAAGATGCTTCAATCTACCACAAGGACACTTGCTCAACCACATTCATTGTTGTTCTATTCACAATAGCCACAAATTAGAAACAACCTAGATGTCCCTTAGCAGATTAATGGATAAAGAAAATGTGGTACATTTACACAATGGAGTATCACTCAGCCATTAAAAAAAAAAGATATCACAAAATTTGCAAGTAAAAGAAAGGAACTAGAAAAAAATCATCCTGAGGGGGGTATCCTAGTCCCAGAAATATAAATATTGTACATATTTGCTTATATGTGAATATTAGCTGTTAAGTCAATGATAAGCAAGCTACAATCTGCAGAACCACAGAGGGTAGATATAGAGTAAGGGGATATGAGTGTACAGATAGATCTCTTTAGGAAAGTGACATAGACTAGATAGTTATGGATGGATGGGGTGGTCTGGAATGGGGAGGATCAAGTCCAGACAGAGATTAGGAAGAGAACACAGGGAGAGACAGCTAAAATTAAGAGCTATTTGTGGGGTAGTATGGAAACCTAATACAGTAGAATCTTCCTAAAATACGTACATAAATGAAGGCGATCTAAAAGAAATCATCAAATAGTAGGGGAGACAGAGTCCCAACTGGCCATCTCTTGTCACCCAATGAAGCTACCAGTACCAAGACTGAGTTACATCTAATTGAGTTGCTGGCCAAAGGGGTCTCATGGGAATCTTTAAACAACCCAGGCTGTTGTTGCCAAGGGAATTGGTTACTCTCTACAAACTGACAGCAAGGCCCCATTGCTGAAGACAACACATGCAAAATTCATTAAACATGGAGAGGAAGAGCTGGTACCTACATAGAGCTTTCACTCCCATGTGCTAGTGTCTTTGATACCAGAACAACTCTGTAAAGCTTCCAAAAGAGAAATGTAAACACCAACCCTACCAGAAAACCTTTGTTCTGCAATCTGTCCTGCCTGCAAATTATGCTAGGGCAATGGTGGCACAGAATCTGTGGGAGTAACTGACCAATCTCTGGTTTGACTTAAGACCCCTCTATGCGACAGAACCTATACCTGTTGTTTAACTATGTGAAGATGTGTCACATTTGTTTATGCCACATTTGTTTAACTATGTAAAGATGTGCTGCTGTTTTCACCTTGCCTGCCTAAAGTGCCTGATTGCTTTAATAAAAGGCTGAACGGCCGATAGCTAGGCAGAGGAGGGATAGGCAGGACTGGTGGGCAGAGAGAAAAGGGGCCAGCCAGCTGAGGACTAGCCAGCCAGACCCTGGGGAAGTAGGAAAGCAGGATGGACAATACATAGATGAGATAAATGAGCCTCGGGGCAGCACATAGGTTAATAGAAATGGGTTAATTTAAGTTAGTGGGGAAAAAAGATAGCTAGAAGCAGGCCTAAGCTAAGGCTAAGCATTCACAGTTAATAAGTCTCTGTGTCATGATTTGGAGGCTGATTGTCCACAAAAGCCTGATACACATACTTGGCACTCCTTGGGTGACCAAGAACCAGAGATTAGACTAGATAGCCCAGGGACCTAGGATAAAATCAAATACCAGTGGTCTTTAAAAAAAGTACTGATAAAATGACTCCTAATGACATTGTACTATACTCCTTAATCAGTTGCTCAAGCATTATAAAAGAAGGTTCCTCCGGTGGCATATGGGAACAATACAGAGACCAACAGGCAGACATTGTACATGAACACCTACAGTGTTCCAAGATCTCTACACACAGAGAGTGAGAGACCTTGGAACACTTAGCCATAAATGGGATGTCTTCGTCAAATCCCCCTTCTCAGGGCTCAGGGAACCCCATAAAAGCAGAAGAGGAGGTGGGAAAAGTATAAGAGTCTGCGGGGATGGAGGACACCAGGAGAACAAGGCCCTTTAAATCAACATGATCAAAGCTCATGTGAACTCACAGAGACTGAGGCAGTCTACACAGCACCTGCATGGGTCTGCACCAGGTCCTCTGAGCATATATTATGGCTTCCACTTTAGTTTTTTTTATGGTACTGAGTGGGCAAATGAGTGGGTCTTTGGTTCTCTTGGACTCTCTTTCTTTTGTTTGTTTGTCTTATCCAACTCTGATGTGATAGTTTTACCTTATTATATTTTATTTTGTTATATTTTATTATTATTTCTTAGCAGCTTGTTCTTTTCTAATTAGAGACATAAAGGGAACAGCTCCAGATGGGAGTCAAGGAGGGGAGGAACCGGGAAGAGTAGAGAGAGGGGAAACTAATCGGGACATGGTATGTGAGAAAAGAATTGATTTTCAATAAAAGGGGGAAATGTGCAACAAAAAATGCTTACTGTGATAGTCAGGGTTTGTTTGTTTGTCCCTTTTTTCTTTTTTGTCAACGTGGCACAAACTGTTGTCGTACAAGAAGAGGGAAGCTCAATTAAGAAAATGCCTGTATCAGATTGGCCTATACACTAGTCTGTGAGGCATTTTCTTAGTTGATAATTGATGTGGAAGGATCCAGCCTACAGGGGGCAGTGCCATTCCCGGGAAGGTGGTCCTGGATGTTAAAAGAAGGCGAAGAAAGCCATGAAGGGTAAGCCAGAAGGCAGCTTTTCTCTGTTGTCTCCGCTTCAGTTCTTGTGCCTGGGTTCCTGCCTTGGCTTCCCTTGGTGATAGACTGAAATAAACTCTTGATAGATCAAGAGCTGAAATAAACCCTTTCCTTTACAAGTTTCTTGTGGTCATGGTCTTTATCACAGCAATGGAAATCAAATTAAGGTACTTACAAACATAAATATGTTCAAAATAACTTCAGACCTCCTAACAGAAACCATAAAAGCCAGGAAAGCACAAAATTATGTATCTTACACCTCCAAATTAAATAATTGTCAACCAAGATTGCAATATGCAGCAAAATTACCTTTAAGTGAAGAAATAAGCCAATATATCACAGAAACACTTGCATATCCATATTTATTGCTACACTATTCACAATAGCCAGAAAGTGGAGACAGTTTAGATGTCAATGGACAAGTGAATGGGTAATGAAAATGTGGTACATATGCACAACTCCATTTTATTCATCTGTAATGAATGCCAAGTGCAGAAAAGAGAGATACTGTATTTTCTCTCATATGTGAAATCTATATCTAATTATATCTAATTATGAACAAACAGATATGCATATAATGTAGTTTCATATGATGAAATATAATCTACTTTCATAGGATGAAAGTAGAATGGTAACTATGAAGAGGGAGACTGTGGTGGTATTGTGTTCCCCAAAATATTGTGCACCCTAATAAACTTATCTGGGGTCAGAGACAGAACAGCCACTAGATACAAAGGCTAAAAAATGGTGGCACTCACTCCTTTAATCCTAGCATTCCAGAGACAGAAATCCCCCTGGATCTCTGTGAGTTCAAGGCCACATTGGAAACAGCCAGGCATGGTGACACATGCCTTTAATCTCAAGAAGTGAGCCTTTAATCCCAGGGAGTGATGGCAGAAAGCAGAAAGATATATTAGGCTTGAAGACCAGAAACTAGAAGCATTTGGCTGGTTAAGCTTTCAGGCTTTCCAGTAGCAGTTCAGCTGAGATTCATTCTGGATGAGGACTCAGAGGTTTCCAGTCTGAGGAAACAGGATCAGCTGAGGAACTGGTGAGGTGTGGTAGCTGTGGCTTATTCTGCTTCTCTGATCTTCCAGCATTCACCCCAATACCTGGCTCAGGTTTCATTTTATTAATAAGTACCTTTAAGATTCATACTACAGGAGACAAATGTCTAAGGAGATCAGAGGGGAGAATAAGAGAGGATAATGAGAGCAGGAATGGTAAACCAAGTGAGACTATTTGGGGAGTGTGAAGGGGATAGCAATAAGAGCAAGAAGATATTGAGGGGGTATATGGGGTGTAACTGTGAACAATACCTGTGAAACCTATATTCCATATGCTAACTAAAAATTAATATTAATAAAAAGGAAAACTAAAAACACTTTTATTTTCACTTTTACAAAGAAATCTTCCACTTGTACAAAATAAATGTATTTGTACATAGATACTCAGTGATACATTGCTCAAAATAATATTATTAAATTACTGTATAATTAAGGTCATTATAAATAATGTGATAAAAGTGAAGACAAGCTGGCCAAACAGACTTCCACAGCACTCACCTTTTTACTCACGTAGAAGCACAAAAGTAACAGTTGTGAATTACATTTCCAGGTGAATGACTATGACAGAACATTGTACATGAGCAATAAAGAAACTGGAAACTTTTAAGATAAAAGATCTGGAACATCAGCACAGTAAAGTGAATAAAATAATCTTGTATAATTCTACTAGGATTCATGGAGGGCCAGGAGGACTTCTGCCTTCACAGGTTTAAGAATGAATGGCAGAGTTCTAGCAAACACTATCATTGTGGATGCTGGCACTCTCACTAAATGGAAAGTTTCAAAATCCTCACATGCTTTCAGCCTACTGAAGATACGACATCTGAATTCTTCAGAGTAGTATTGCTTTAGAAAAGATCTCAGCATCAACCAATGAAACCCCAGAATTCTGTAGTGAAGGCTCTGTCCCCACTTCCTCTCCCATGTTAAAGAAGTGAAACCCCAGGGTTCTGTAGCCAGGAGCCATTCAAAAAAAGGGGGGGGCACTGTCTGAATTTGAATTGGCTTAAAGTCAGAAACCCTTGCACCTTGTAATCCTTGCGACACCATGTACATTTTACTGCACTGACTCTGCATATAGGTAGTTCACAAACCAAACTTGACCCACTACAGTGACTGATTGAAGCTTCAGCAGGATATTGGGGAATTTCAGGAGTCAGAAAAAGAACCAAGTAAAAAATATGAAAATTCAAACCACAATATAACAAATAACTAATGTCGAAAGCCAAAACAATAAATGACAACAAAGAATATATATAAATTTGAAAAGAGGTCTTTTGAAATAATCCACTGAGACAAAAAAAAGGTAGAAAGAAAGAACAGGGAATTCAAGATCATGGGGTACTAGTAAGTGGACAAACCTCCACATCTATAATCTTTAATCTCACTGAGGTTTTTTAATAGTCATTCCTCCATGTTCTTTATCGGGCATTTTTTTTTCATTTCAATTTTATCACACCATGTTTCCACATCTTGAATTTCTTTTTATTTTTTTTCTTTTTTTCTTTCTTTCTTTCTTTCTTTTTTTGGTTTTTCAAGACAGGGTTTCTCTGTGAAACAGTCCTGGCTGTCCTGGAACTTACTCTGAAGCCCAGGCTGGCCTCGAACTCAGAGATCTGCCTGCCTCTGCCTCCCGAATGCTGGGATTAAAGGCTTGCGCCACCGCCACCCGGCTCTCACAGTTTGAATTTCAAGAAGTGCAGAAGGGCTATTCAGCAGTGTTAGCAAATGAAAACGGGCGAGCCCCTAGAGTAGCACAAAAAGCGATGCTGAGAGCAAAACCGATTTCAGCGAGTGTACGCGCTGCGCCAAAATAAAGATTTCCAACCATCAAGCTAACGGTTAAAAAACAAACCAAATCCAAAGTTCAGTTAACTATGGAAGATCAGAGGCTACATGAATTAAATAGACAAGATGAATAAAGCACCGTTGGTCCTCTGAAAGAGTGAACCAAATCAACAAACCCCATTGCCAAATCAAGAAAAGTGATGACCACATACAAAAGATGAGAGGTGGAAAAGTTGAAATTATACAAAATACCATAATGACACAATTCATCATTAAAGGTTATTGTGGAAACCCACACGCCAAAACTTGAAAGAAAAACAGAAGAAATGAGCAAGTATCTAGATATATCTGGCCTGCCAAAATTGAACCCACAGGGACATTAAAATATAACTAGACTAATTTGGCAGCAGATGGGACTCAAAAATACAGGTCAGAACCAGAAAGAGAGAAAACCTTCACAGGCCATTCCTTAGTGACCCACTGACCTCCACCAGACCCCGCATTTCAAAACAGCAGCACCAACTGGAGGTTGAGTTCAAACACGAGAAGCCTTAGGAACATTTCAGTGCCAATTATAATAAATGAATTAAATAAGCCTGAGTGGTTTTCTCTTTTTCAATTCCATGGAAGTTTGATAAGTACTTGACTGTGATAAACATTAAGACCAAACACAAATTTGGGAGGAAAGGGTTTATTGGTCTTACACTTTCACATTGTAGTCCATCACTGAAAGAAGCCAGTACAGGAATATAAACAGGGCAGGAATCTGGAGGCAGGAGCTGATGCAGAGGCCAAAGGTGCTGTTTACTGGCTTGCTCCTCAAGGCTTGCTCAGCCTGTTTTCCTATAGAACCCAGGACCACCAGTTCAGGGATGGCACCACCCATAATGAGCTGAGCCCTCCCCCCATCAATTACTAATCAAGGAAATGCTCCACAAGAATGCTTACAGCCCAACCTTTTTTTTTTTTTTTTTAAGATTTATTTATTTATTATATATACAGTGTTCTGTCTGCACATATCCCTGCAGGCCAGAAGAGGGCACCAGATCTCATTACAGATGTTTGTGAGGCCACCACGGGGTTGCTGGGAATTGAACTCAGGACCTTTGGAAGAACGAGCAGTGCTCTTAACCTCTGAGCCATCTCTCCAGCCCCTTATAGCCCAATCTTATGGAGGCATTTTTTCCTTAAGGAGAAAGGATGTTCCTCCCTCCCGGATGACTATAGTTTGTGTCAAGTTGACATAAAACTAGCTAGCACAGCTGAGCCCTTGTCATCTTGACACACAGACACATCACTATTAAGTCACAACCTTTCCTTTCTTGTTCATCCCCAAGATCACACATTAATAAAGACATCACAATATAAAATACTTTACAAATTTAAAAAGTTTCACAGCATGCTGGGTGGTGGTGGCACATGCCTTTAATCCCAGCACTCAGGAGGCAAAGTCAGGCAGATCTCTGTGAGTTCAAGGCTAGCCTGGTCTACAGAACGAGATCCAGGACAGGCACCAAAAGAAACCCTGTGTCGGAAAAAAAAAAAAAAAGGTTCCACAGCCTTACAAATTCAAACACTTTAAATTTTGTCTCTTTAAAAATATCCAGTCTCACTTTGCTCAGCCTGGGTGTAGGGAGGAGGGGACTGGACCTGCCTCAACTGAATCTACCAGGCTGGGCTGACTCCCCAGGGGAGGGAGACCTTGCCTTGGAGGAGGTGGGAATGGGGGGTAGATGGGGGGGGGAAGGCTGGGGGTGGGAGGAGGGAGGACACGAGAATCCATGGCTGATATGTAAAATTAAATTAATTATAAAATAAAAAATATTTTTAAAAAAGATTCATCTTAAAAAAAATATCCAGTCTCAAAGAAAGTAAAAATAAAAATAAAAAAAATCCAATCTCGCACAGGCTGGATGACCAGGGACCTAGGATAAAACCAAACATGACTAGAGAAAAAAAATGTCAATGTAATGATTCCTAATGATTTTCTGCTATACTCATAGATTGATGCCTAGCCCAGTTGTCATCACAGAGCCTTCATCCAGCAACTGATGGAAACAGATGCAGACCCACAGCCTAACATTAGGCTGAGCTGGAGGAATCCTGCTGAAGAGAGGGAGGAAGGATTGTAGGAGCCAGAGGGTGCAAGGGCATCACAAGAAAACCCACAGAATCAACTAACCTGGGCTCATAGGAGCTCACAGAGACTGAATCAACAACCAGGGAGCCTGTATGGGACTGACCTAGGTACTCTGCATATATGTGACAGTTGTGGAGCTTGCCCTCTTGTGGGACTCCTAACAGTGGGAACAGGGACTGTCTCCAACTCTTTTACTGGCTTTTGGGACCCTACTCCTCATACTGGGTTGCCTTGCCCAGCCTTAATACAAGGGGAGGTGCTTGTCTTACTACAACTTAATATGCCATTGTTTGTTGATATCCATGGGAGACCTGATCTTTCCTGAACAGAAATGGAGGAGGAGTAGATTGGGGGGTGGATACAGAGGGTAGGTAGGTGGAGAGACTGGGAGGAGAGGTGGAAGGGGAAACTGTGTTCGGGATGTAAAACAAACAAACAAACAAACAAATATATTTTTTAAAGTATTTAGTCTCTTTTAAAATCTAAAGTCTCTGAAAACTCCCAAATTTCTTTAAAATTGTAAAGTCTCTCAACTCTGGGCTTCTGCTGCTTGGTGGTCATCCCATGGTCCTAATGTCTCCAAGATACTGGAGTCTTCTTAGTCAAATGGGCTGCACTTTCACCAATAGCCTCTCCTGAGCTCTCTGCATGATGCCAAGCCTCAACTTCTCTGCTTGATCCTTTTAAACCTGGGCCTTCAACTGCCACTGAGGCTGCACCTTCACCAGTGACTTCTCCTGGCCTCTTATGGTGCCAAGCCTCAGCTGCTCTCCATGACCCCTTCATGCCTTCAAAACCAGTACCACCTGAGTGACTTTTACACTACCAAGCTCAGCTGCCAATGCAAGGCACAGCCTTGGCCACCTCTGGAACACGACTTGTGTGCTGACTCTCAGGAAACACTTCCCAGAAGATTTTACCTCATTGACAATCCTCTTAATCACCGCTAATTTCTCAACTCCAGCTGACCAACATTAATTGTCCCAGTAAAGCAAAGGTTTCACTCCAATGGCATTGGTCTCTTCTTAATCACAACTGACTCTTCAGCCCCAGCTGAGCAGAACCACAGAATCTTAATTCAAAATAGCAAAAATGCAACGGCCCCAATAGTTTTTAAGTAACTCTCACACTTCCCTCTGGCACTTGACAAACCAGGCCTCCGTCATCTACATTTCTGTCAACACTCTTTTCTTCCAAAGTCCCACAGAACAAATCACCAAGGTTGGAACACTTGCTGACCTTTCTTGCCCAAAGCTCCAAAGTTTTTCCACAACCCCCCACCCCAACCTGCCAGAAGCACAAAAACAAAGAGGCTGCTGAGGCCAGTTGCTTCAACTTACCCCTGCCAAATACAGGACCAGAAGGAGCCTAATAAAGCCAATGTTATCTGAGGACTTCATCTTTCAATGCAGCCCAGCTTGGCAGCAATTGCCTCATAAAGTAGTGCTGCTCTCAATCTTGGCCAAAAGTTAATACAGAAATTCAGCAGTCGGCAAAGTACCGACAATAAGTGACTGGTGAGTGATCATTCCTAAATAAGGCATCTCTAACAACTGTATAACGTGCAAGGGACATGGCAGAAGAGGACATGGGAAGAGTGTAAGAGGCACAGCAGTGCTGTGAAGTGCTGTCCTCTGGGGTGATGTGTCTGCTGGAATCCTCAACTCCCTTGACTGAATACTTGAACAAAATTTCCACTAGCCGGTATTCCAGTATGTGCCACTAACTGGACTCAGTGGATTCTTAGAGAGAGAGAGAGAGAGAGAGAGAGAGAGAGAGAGAGAGAGAGAGAGAAGAGAAGAGAAGAGAAGAGAAGAGAAGAGGAGAGGAGAGGAGAGGAGAGGAGAGGAGAGGAGGGGAGGGGAGGGGAGGGGAGTGGAGGGGAGGGGAGGGGAGGGGAGGGGAGGAGAGGAGGAGGAGAAGAGAGGAGAAGAAGAAGAGAGGAGGAGGAGAAGAGAGGAGGAGGAGGAGAAGAGGAGGAGGAGAAGAGAGGAGGAGGAGAAGAGAGGAGGAGAAGAAGAGAGGAGGAGGAGAAGAGAGGAGGAGGAGAAGAGAGGAGGAGAAGAAGAGAGGAGGAGGAGGAGAGAGGAGGAGGAGAAGAGAGGAGGAGGAGAAGAGAGGAGGAGGAGGAGAAGAGAGGAGGAGGAGAAGAGAGGAGGAGGAGAGAGGAGGAGGAGAAGAGAGGAGGAGGAGAAGAGAGGAGGAGGAGAAGAGAGGAGGAGGAGAAGAGAGGAGGAGGAGAAGAGAGGAGGAGGAGGAGAGAGGAGGAGGAGGAGAGAGGAGGAGGAGAGAGG